>NC_141037.1:5472500-5495000 GCF_052040795.2 Danio rerio
GATTTTAGCGGTGTGTTTAAGGAATTGGATGCAGTTTAAAGCATACGTCACCAAAACGTCACTATCTTTTCTATATTTGCAAAACTGCAGGTTGCAGCACATGTTTCCAGTCAGCCTGTGTTGCTTGTTTAATCATTTCCTGAGATTTGATCCCTTGATCCTCAAGTTATGAGGCCAAGGTTATGAATGGCTGTTCTAATAACACTCCATTCATGTGCTAATTAGGATATTACCACAAATTAATTTGATGCTGATTGTAAAAATTAATTAAAATGCTGCCTGGTTTCTATTTCACAGCTTTTCTGTTATGAGATATCTTGCATCATCTACACCAGTGGTCCCTTATCTTTCTATCACCGCTTGTCTGAAGTAATTGGTATATCAAAATGCAAATATTCCATACACAATCTGCTTGTTCAGTTCAGAGTGCACTCACAGCGCTCTGAAAGATGTTTTCAAATGGGGGCGCCTGGAAGACAAGAGTGTGTTGCATTTTCACACTCCCAATATGCCGCGCGCCTCCATATAACAAACTTATGTGCGGAAAAGACATGATATGTAAACGGCCCCTAAAACCAAATCATTTCTGTTGAGCACGTGAACACAATGTCAAATCAGAGCTGTTTAAGAACGCGCTCAACAGCGCTCAAATGTTAGCAGAAAATAGACGTTTTTTTAAAATTTCGATTGGTACCAAATTACAGTATTGTGACAACACTAATATGGATCAAAATACTCTCCTAAGTACTCCGCATAAGTTGTCCCCTAAAAGAATTGTGTTGTTTAAGCTTATTTTTAATAAGTAGTTTCAACAAACAGTTACTAATTTTTAAGTGTGCACAGTAAAAAATGCTGGGTTCCACATTAATAATTCATGTTGTCCAATAGAAATCGATTTAGTTAGCTTAATTATTTTTCAAATTTAAGTGGGTTGACATAAAACAATTCAATTTTCCCCCAAAAAACTAAGGACTTGTGTTGTTTTAGCTTGTTTTTAATAAGTAGTTTGAACAAGCAGCAAAAATAATTTGCTTGAATGTAGCTTTTTTGCATCATTTATAGTAGTTAAAAATTCAAACCTCAAAACTTATCGACGAGTTTTGACCATCTAACGTCTTTATCAGTAGTCAGCTGCCATTCCATGTTGTTTCAGGTGCTACATTGATTGAGGCTTAAAGTAAATCTCCTGTTTAACCTCCAGTAACCTCGCTCATCTCCTGAGATGGCTACTGTTTTTTGATATGCTAAAATCACACCTGCGTTCAGGCTGTTCTTTTGCATTCAGAAAATATGAATCGCCATGAAGTGGATGTTTCTTTCAGATTAGACGGGCCCAGTCGTGCTCCTGGAAATCTTTCCTGCAGAGTTTCAGGCCTCTGGGAGAAAAGAAAAACAGCTGTAATTTTGGAGAGAACATGCAGAGCTTTATTATGTGCTTCTGCTGTTTCACTGGAATTGAAACTGAGCTCTGAATGAGTGTGCTGGTGGTGCTTCAATGTCACTGTGGGGTTATTGTATTTATAAAAACATTCAATTCGGTATTATTTATTAAACTTTTTTTTTTTTTTTTTTTGCTTTAGGGTTTATTTACAGTCATAATTATTTATTAATATTATATTTTTTTCAAATTTTTCCTGAATTATGTTTATCAGAGCAAGGAATTTTAATGAATTAATTAGTTTAATTAATTAAAATTAATTAGTTAATTTTTGACGGTATTCATTCATTTATTTTCTTTTCGGCCTAGTCCCTGTATTAGTCTGGGGTCGCCACAGTGGAATGAACCGCCAACTTATCCAGCACATGTTTTACGCAATGGATGCTCTTTCAGCCGCAACCCATCACTGGGAAATTTGACGGTATTTCCTGTAATATTTTTCCTCTAGAGAAAGTCTTATTTGTTTTATTTCGGCTAGAATAAAAGCAGTTTTTATTGTTTTAAAAACTATTTTACAGTTAATATTATTAGCCCTTAAGCAATATTTGTTGTCAAATGTCTGCAGAAAAAAAAAACCCACTGTTATACAATGCAGGGTTCAACAATGAGGACTGCCCGACTGCCCAATTAAATAATTTCAAACTGAATTGAAATACCTTCATTTTCCATACTGCTCTTTTTATTTTGTTAACACTTAATTTTGCTCTTTATATATTAACGTTTTAAAAATTTTATTTAAATGGTTTTTAACATTTAAATAATTATAGACATTTTTTTATCGACACATTATTTAAAATATGTGGCTTAAAATAGCTATTGAATTTAGTTTTTTCTTTGGTGGGGCCAGTGAAAATTTTGGCAGGGCAAGTAAAAATCTGAACCACTGGCCCAATCAGACCAGTAGAAAAAATCCTTAGCATTGAACCCTGCAATAACTTGCCTAATTACACCAACCTACCCTAATTAATATAATTAATAATTTAAATGTCATTTTAAGCTCAAAATTAGTGGTGTAACGGATCACAAATTTGATGGTTTGGATCAAATTATGGTTTTTTAATCGCGGATTGGACCGTTTTTTTTTTGGATCAGCCAAAAAGAGGAGGAGACAAATGTTCTTTGCTTTCCATTTATTACTAAAGCAGCACTGCGAGACACTTTTGGTTTTAACAAACAGAACATTGTTTGCGAGAACTTAGAACCTGTAATTTTATTAAAATTAGACTGAAGAAATAATCAGCTGAACAAAAATAAAATGTAATTAAAGCTGCAAGCAGCGATGATAGGGACCTCGCACCCGGGCTCACCGCCGCCCGGTGGCCTCAGAATGACAGAGAATAGCGAACAATATTAATTTAAGTCGATATATATAAAGAACCAGAGAAAATCACAGATTTATGCAAAACTTCCTCCTGTCAGCAGGTGTCACTATGACTGTGACTCAAGATTGGCATGTAGATGTCTTTAGGAGAGGCATCTCATCTAACCTGTGACTTTTCAGGTTGATCAGTAATTTTTAGGCTGAGTTATAAGCCTAACTAAATTCTGCCAGCAGGTGGCGCTATGACATGCTCAATATTAATATGTAGATGTGTTCAGGGGAGGACTTTTATCCACCACGTTAGGTTTCAGGCTGATCGGATATTGTGTGGTTGAGATATAAGCCAAAATTCCTTCTGTCACTAGGTGGCGCTATGACTGAATCAATATTGGCATGTAGATGTGTTCAGGAGAGGACTTTTATCAACCTTGTGAAGTTTTAGGCAGATCGGACATTCTGTGGTTGAGTTATAAGGACTTCCTGTTCCATGGCAAAGCGTTGAGGTTTGTCATGCCGCCACGGACACGCCCCTCTCCGAAAACTCTAGATCTTCACAATATATAATCGCTATAGCTTTCAGATAACACCATCAAAATTTGGTACTGATACGATAAAATTTGTGGGAGGAGTTTGTTATGATGTAAATCATGTCATTTCCTGTGGCCAGCTGGTGGCGCTATAACTATATCTGGATATCGGCATGTAAACGTGTTCAGGTCAGGACTCTTATCAAACGTGTGAATTTTGAGACAGATCGGATAATGCATGCCTGAGTTATAACGACTTCCTGTTTTGTGGCGAATCGTCAAAGTTTGCGATGCCGCCACGGACACGCCCATCGACGAAAACTCTAAAGCTTCGCAATTTAACATCACCAAGGCCTTTAGATGACAAAACCTAATTTTGGTGTCGATCGGATAAAATCCCTAGGAGGAGTTCGTTAAAATACAACGCCTGAAAATGGCAAAAACGCCACTTTTTCACCGCAGGAAGTCAAAAATATCCAACTTCCTGTTGGGTTTGAGATATGGCTCCAAGAGACTTTTTCGTATGTTTTGGCGTGTTTGAGGTGTGTGCCAATTTTCGTGCATGTGCGTGATTCGTAGATCAGGGGCTCGTCCGTTTAATTTTTATAGGTGGCGCTGTCGAGTCATTTTGCCACGCCCACTTCATTATTGTTATGTGGATGTGTTCAGGAGAAGACTTTTATCAACCATGTGAAGTTTTAGGCAGATCGCACATTGTGTGGTTGAGTTATAAGGACTTCCTGTTCCATGGCGAAGCGTTGAGGTTTGTCATGCCGCCACGGACACGCCCCTCTGCGAAAACTCTAGATCTCCACAATATATCATTGCTAGGGCTTTCAGATAACACCACCCAATTTTGGTGCTGATACGATAAAATTTGTGGGAGGAGTTTGTTACACCGTAAAACATGTCATTTCCTGTGGCCAGCAGGTGGCGCTGTAACTGTATTTGGATATTGGCATGTAAACGTGTTCAGGTCAGGACTGTTATTAAACGTGTGAATTTTGAGGCAGATCGGATAATGCATGCCTGAGTTATAACAATTTTCTGTTTTGTGGCGAATCATCAAAGTTTGCGAGGCCGCCACAGACACGCCCATCGACGAAAACTCAAAAGCTTCGCAATTTAACATCACCAAGGCCTTTAGATGACAAAACCTAATTTTGGTGTCGATCGGATAAAATCCCTAGGAGGAGTTCGTTAAAATACAACGCCTGAAAATGGCAAAAACGCCACTTTTTCGCCGCAGGAAGTTAAAAATATCTGACTTCCTGTTGGGTTTGAGATATGGCTCCAAGAGACTTTTTCGTATGTTTTGGTTTGTTTGAGGTGTGTGCCAATTTTCGTGCATGTGCGTGATTCGTATATCGGGGGCTCGTCCGTTTAATTTTTCTAGGTGGCGCTGTCGAGTCATTTTGCCACGCCCACTTCCGAAGCCCATAACAAACGTAAATTTTCGCCACTTCTGAGGCGTGTGCAAAGTTTTGTGAGTTTTCGGGCATGTTTAGCCCCTCAAAACCGCGATTCATTCCGCGGAAGAAGAAGAAGAATAATTAAAGCTGCAAGCAGCGATGATAGGGACCTCGCACCCGGGCTCACCGCCGCCCGGTGACCTTACGATGACAGAGAACAGCGAACAATATTAATTTAAGCCAATATATAAAAAAAATCTAAGAAAATCACAGATTTATGCCAAACTTCCTCTTGTCAGCAGGTGGCGCTATAACTGTGACTTAAGATTGGCATGTAAATGTCTTCCGGAGAGGAATATTATCAACCATGTGAAGTTTCAGGCACACGGGACATTGTGTGGCTGAGTTATAAGCCAAACTACCTTCTGCCAGCAGGTGGCGTTATGACTGACTCAATATTGTTATGTGGATGTGTTCAGGATCGGACTTTTATCAACCATGTGACATTTTAGGCAGATCTGACATTGTGTGGCCGAGTTACAAGCCAAACTTCCTTCTGCCAGCAGGTGGCGCTATGACTATGACTCAATATAATTGTAGATGTGCTCAGGAGAGGACTCTCATAAACCATGTTAAGTTTCAGGCAGATCAGACATTGTGTGGTTGAGTTATAAGAACTTCCTGTTCCATGGCGAAGCGTTGAGGTTTGTCATGCCACCACAGACACGCCCCTCTGCAAAAACTCTAGATCTTCACAATATATCATTGCTAGAGCTTTCAGATGACACCACTCTATTTTGGTGCTGATACGGGAAAGTTTGTGGGAGGAGTTTGTTACAGTGTCAAACATGTCATTTCCTGTGGCCAGCAGGTGGCACTATAACTGTAACTGGATAGCGGCACGTAAACCTGATCAGGTCAGGACTGTTATTAAATGTGTGAATTTTGAGGCAGATCGATAAATGCATCCCTGAGTTATAAAGACTTCCTGTTTTGTGGCGAATCATCAAAGTTTGCGAGGCCGCCACGGACACGCCCATCGATGAAAACTCTAAAGCTTCGCAATTTAACATCACCAAGGCTTTAAGATGACAAAACCCAATTTTGGTGTTTATCAGATAAAATCCCTAGAAGGAGTTTGTTAAAATACAACGCCTGAAAATGGCCACTTTTTCGCCACAGGAAGTTAAAAATATCCGACTTCCTGTTGGGTTTGAGATATGGCTCCAAGAGACTTTTTCGTATGTTTTGCGATGTTTGAGGTGTGTGCCAATTTTTGTGCATGAGCGTGATTCGTAGATCGGGGGCTCGTCCGTTTAATTTTTCTAGGTGGCGCTGTCGAGTCATTTTGCCACGCCAACTTCAATATTGTTATGTGGATGTGTTCAAGAGATGACGTTTATCAACCATGTGAAGTTTCAGGCAGATCGGACATTGTGTGGTTGTGTTATAAGGACTTCCTGTTCCATGGCGAAGCGTTGAGGTTTGTCATGCCACCACGGACACGCCCCTCTGCGAAAACTCTAGATCTTCACAATATAACATCGCTAGAGCTTTCAGATAACACCACTCAATTTTGGTGTTGATACAATAAAATTTGTGGGAGGAGTTTATAACTCTGTAAATCATGTCATTTCCTGTGGCCAGCAGGTGGCGCTGTAACTGTATCTGGATATTGGCATGTAAACGTGTTCAGGTCAGGACGCTTATCAAGCGTGTGAATTTTGAAGCAGATCTGATAATGCATGCCTGAGTTATAACGACTTCCTGTTTTGTGGCGAATCGTCAAAGTTTGCGAGGCTGCCACGGACACGCCCATCGATGAAAACTCTAAAGCTTCGCAATTTAACATCGCCAAGGCCTTTAGATGACAAAACCCAATTTTGGTGTCGATCGGATAAAATCCCTAGGAGGAGTTCGTTAAAATACAACGCCTGGAAATGGCAAAAACGCCACTTTTTCGCCGCAGGAAGTACAAAATATCCAACTTCCTCTTGGGTTTGAGATATGGCTCCAAGAGACTTTTTCGTATGTTTTGGCATGTTTGAGGTGTGTGCCAATGTTCGTGCATGTGCGTGATTCGTGGATTGGGGGCTCGTCCGTTTAATTTTTCTAGGTGGCGCTGTCGAGTCATTTTGCCACGCCCACTTCCGAAGCCCATAATAAACGTAAATTTTCGCCACTTCTGAGGCGTGTGCAAAGTTGCGTGAGTTTTCGGGCATGTTTAGCCCCTCAAAACCGCGATTCATTCCGGAGGAGAATAATAATAATAATAATTAAAGCTGCAAGCAGCGATGATAGGGACCTCGCACCCGGGCTCACCGCCGCCCGGTGGCATCAGGATGACAGAGAACAGCGAACAGTAATAATTTAAGCCGATATATTAAAAATATCTGAGAAAATCACAGATTTATGCCAAACTTCCTCCTGTCAGCAGGTGGCGCTATAACACTGACTCATGACTGGCATGTAGATGTCTTCAGGAGAGGAAACTTATCAACCATGTGAAGTTTTAGGCAGATCGGACATTGTTTGGCTGAGTTATAAGCCAAACTGCCTTTTTTCAGCAGGTGGCGCTATGACAGACTCAATGTTGTTATGTAGATGTGTTTAGGAGAGGACTTTCATCAACCTTGTGAAGTTTCAGGCAGATCGGACTTTGTGTGGTTGAGTTATACTGCAAACTACCATCTGCCAGCAGGTGGCGCTATAACTGTGACTTAAGATTGGCATGTAGATGCCTTCAGTAATGGAATTTAATCAACTATGTGAAGTTTCAGGCAGATCGGAGTTTGTGTGGTTGAGTTATAAGCCAATCTACCTTCTGCCAGCAGGTGGCGCTATGACTGATTCAATATTGTTATGTGGATGTGTTCAGAAGAGGACTTTTATCAATCATGTGAAGTTTCAGGCAGATCAGACATTGTGTGGTTGAGTTATAATAACTTCCTGTTCCATGGCGAAGCGTTGAGGTTTGTCATGCCACCACGGACACGCCCCTCTGCAAAAACTCTAGATCTTCACAATATATCATCGCTAGAGCTTTCAGATGACACCACTCTATTTTGGTGCTGATACGGGAAAGTTTGTGGAAGGAGTTTGTTACAGTGTCAAACATGTCATTTCCTGTAGCCAGCAGGTGGTGCTATAATTGTAACTGGATATCGGCACGTAAACCTGTTCAGGTCAGGACTGTTATTAAATGTGTGAATTTTGAGGCAGATCTGATAATGCATGCCTGAGTTATAACGACTTCCTGTCTTGTGGCGGATCATCAACGTTTGCGAGGCCGCCACGGACACGCCCATCGACAAAAACTCTAAAGCTTCGCAATTTTACATCACCAAGGCCTTTAGATGACAAAACACAATTTTTATTGTCAATCAGATAAAATCCCTAGGAGGAGTTCGTTAAAATATAACGCCTAGAAATGGCAAAAGAGCCACTTTTTCGCCACAGGAAGTTAAAAATATACGACTTCCTGTTGAGTTTGAGATATGGCTCCAAGAGACTTTTTCGTATGTTTTGCCATGTTTGAGGTGTGTGCCAATTTTCGTGCATGTGCGTGATTTGTAGATCGGGGGCTCGTCCGTTTAATTTTTATAGGTGGCGCTGTTGAGTCGTTTTGCCACGCCCACTTCAATACTGTTATGTGGATGTGTTCAAGAGATGACGTTTATCAACCATGTGAAGCTTCAGGCTGATTGGACATTTTGTGGTTGAGTTACAAGGACTTCCTGTTCCATGGCGAAGCGTTGAGGTTTGTCATGCCGCCACGGACACGCCCCTCTGCGAAAACTCTAGATCTTCACAATATATCATCACCAGAGCTTTCAGATAACACCACCTAATTTTGGTGCTGATACGATAAAATTTGTGGATGGAGTTTGTTACTCCGTAAATCATGTCATTTCCTGTGGCCAGCAGGTGGCGCCGTAACTGTCTCTGGATATTGGCATGTAAACGTGTTCAGGTCAGGACGCTTATCAAGCGTGTGAATTTTGAGGCAGATCGGATAATGCATGCCTGAGTTATAACGGCTTCCTGTTTCGTGGCGAATCGTCAAAGTTTGCGAGGCCGCCACGGACACGCCCATCGACGAAAACTCTAAAGCTTCGCAATTTAACATCATCAAGGCCTTTAGATGACAAAACCCAAATTTGGTGTCGATCGGATAAAATCCCTAGGAGGAGTTCGTTAAAATACGACGCCTGGAAATGGCAAAAACGCCACTTTTTCGCCGCAGGAAGTTAAAAATATCCGACTTCCTGTTGGGTTTGAGATATGGCTCCAAGAGACTTTTTTGTATGTTTTGGTGTGTTTGAGGTGTGTGCCAATTTTCGTGCGTGTGTGTGATTCATGGATCGGGGGCTCGTCCGTTTAATTTTTCTAGGTGGCGCTGTCGAGTCATTTTGCCACGCCCACTTCCGAAGCCCATAACAAACGTAAATTTTCGCCACTTCTGAGGCGTGTGCAAAGTTTCGTGAGTTTTCGGGCATGTTTAGCCCCTCTAAATCGCGATTCATTCCGCGGAAGAAGAAGAAGAAGAAGAAGAAGAATAATAATTAAAGCTGCAAGCAGCGATGATAGGGACCTCGCACCCGGGCTCACCGCCGCCCGGTGGCCACAGTATGACAGAAAACAGCGAACAATAATAATTTAAGCTGATATATATAAAAAACCTGAGAAAATCACAGATTTATGCCAAACTTCCTCCTGTCAGCGGGTGGCGCTATGACTGTGACTCAATATTGGTATGTAGATGCCTTCAATGCAGGAATCTTATCAACCATGTGAAGTTTCAGACAGATCAGGCATTGTGTGCCTGAGTTAGAAGCCAAACTACCTTTTGCCAGCAGGTGGCGCTATGACAGACTCAATATTGGCATGTAGATCTGTTCAGGAGAGGAATCTTATCAACCATGTGAATTTTCAGGCAGATCGGACATTGCTTGGCTGAGTTATAAGTAATTTCTTGTTGCCAGTAGGTGGCGCTATGACTGTGACTCAACATTGGCATGTAGATGTGTTCAGGAGAGGATTTTAATCAACCATGTGAAGTTTCAGGCAGATCAGACATTGTGTGGCTGAGTTATGAGCCAAACTAACTTCTGCCAGCTGGTGGCGCTATGACTGTGACTTAATATTCTTATGTAGATGTGTTCAGGAGAGGACTTTTATCAACCATGTGAAGTTTCAGGCTGGTGAGACATTGTGTGGTTGAGTTATAACGATTTCCTGTTCCATGGCGAAGCGTTGAGGTTTGTCATGCCGCCATGGACACGCCTTTCTCCGAAAACTCTAGATCTTCACAATATTACATCGCTAGAGCTTTGAAATGAAACCCCTCAAATTTGGTGTTGATACGGTAAAGTTTGTAGAAGGAGTTTATTACAGTGTAAAACATGTCATTTCCTGTGGCCAGCAGGTGGCGCTTTAACTGTATCTGGATATCTGCATGTAAACGTGTTCAGGTCAGGACTCTTATCAAACGTGTGATTTTTGAGGCAGATCGGATAATGCATGCCTGAGTTATAATGACTTCCTGTTTTGTGGCGAATCGTCAAAGTTTGCGAGGCCGCCACGGACACGCCCATCGACGAAAACTCTAAAGCTTCGCAATTTAACATCGCCAAGGCCTTTAGATGACAAAACCCAATTTTGGTGTCGATCGGATAAAATCCCTAGGAGGAGTTCGTTAAAATACAACGCCTGGAAATGGCAAAAACGCCACTTTTTCGCCGCAGGAAGTTAAAAATATCCGACTTCCTGTTGGGTTTGAGATATGGCTCCAAGAGACTTTTTCGTATGTTTTGGCATGTTTGAGGTGTGTGCCAATTTTCGTGCATGTGCGTGATTCGTGGATCGGGGGCTCGTCCGTTTAATTTTTCTAGGTGGCGCTGTCGAGTCATTTTGCCACGCCCACTTCCGAAGCCCATAATAAACGTAAATTTTCGCCACTTCTGAGGCGTGTGCAAAGTTGCGTGAGTTTTCGGGCATGTTTAGCCCCTCAAAACCGCGATTCATTCCGCGGAAGAAGAAGAAGAAGAAGAAGAATAATAATAAACAGAGCAATTCCAATAGGGCCTACGCACCGTTTCGGTGCTCGGTCCCTAATAAGAAACGGAGCAATTCCAATAGGGCCTTGCACCGTTCGGTGCTCGGTCCCTAATAAGAAACGGAGCAATTCCAATAGGGCCTTGCACCGTTCGGTGCTCGGTCCCTAATAATAATAAACGGAGCAATTCCAATAGGGCCTACGCACCGTTTCGGTGCTCGGTCCCTAATAAACAGAGCAATTCCAATAGGGCCTACGCACCGTTTCGGTGCTCGGTCCCTAATTAAAGCTGCAAGCAGCGATGATAGGGACCTCGCACCCAGGCTCACCGCCGCCCGGTAGCCTCAGGATAACAGAGAACAGCGAACAATATTAATTTCAGCCGATATATATAAAGAACCTGAGAAAAATCACAGATTTATGCAAAACTTCCTCCTGTCAGCAGGTGGCGCTATAACTGTGACTCAAGATTGACATGTAGATGTCTTTAGGAGAGGCATCTCATCTAACCTGTGAATTTTCAGGCAGATCGGACATTGTTTGGCTGAGTTATAAGCCAAACTACCTTCTGCTATCAGGTGGCGCTATGACTGTGACTCAATATTGTTATGTGAATGTGTTCAGGGGAGGACTTTTATCAACCATGTGAAGTTTCAGGCTGATCGGACTTTGTGTGGTTGAGTTATGAGGACTTCCTGTTCCATGGCGAAGCGTTGAGGTTTGTCATGCTGCCACAGACACGCCCTTCTGTGAAAATTTCAGACCCTAACAAAATGTAATTGCTAGAACTTTCAGATAACAACCAACCAAACTTGGAGCTGATACGAAAAATTTTTTGGGAGGAGTTTATTACTCTGTAAATCATGACATTTCTTGTGGCCAGCAGGTGGCGCTGTAACTGTATCTGGATATTGGCATGTAAATGTGTTCAGGTCAGGACTCTTATTAAACATGTGAATTTTGAGGCAGATCAGATAATGCATGCCTGAGTTATAATGACTTCCGATTTTGTGGCGAATCGTCAAAGTTTGCGAGGCCGCCACGGACACGCCCATTGACAAAAACTCTAAAGCTTCACAATTTAACATCGCCAAGGCCTTTAGATGACAAAACCTAATTTTGGTGTCGATCAGATAAAATCCCTAGGAGGAGTTCGTTAAAATACAACGCCTGGAAATGGCAAAAATGCCACTTATTTGCCGCAGGAAGTTAAAAATATCCGACTTCTTGTTGGGTTTGAGATATGGCTCCAAGAGACTTTTTCGTATGTTTTGGCGTGGTTGAGGTGTGTGCCAATTTTCGTGCATGTGCGTGATTCGTAGATCAGGGGCTCGTCCGTTTAATTTTTATAGGTGGCGCTGTTGAGTCATTTTGCCACGCCCACTTCACTATTGTTATGGGGATGTGTTCGGGAAAGGACTTTTATCAAGCATGTGAAGTTTTAGGCTGATCGGACTTGGTGTGGTTGAGTTATAAGGACTTCCTGTTCCATGGCGAAGCGTTGAGGTTTGTCATGCCGCCACAGACACGCCCCTCTGCGAAAACTCTAGATCTTCACAATATATCATCGCTAGAGCTTTCAGATAACACCACTCAAATTTGGTGCTGGTACAATAAAGTTTGTGGGAGGACTTTGTCACACTGTAAAACATGTCATTTCCTGTGGCCAGCAGGTGGCGCTATAACTGTATCTGGATAGTGGCATGTAAACGTGTTCAGGTCAGGACGCTTATCAAGCGTGTGAATTTTGAGGCAGATCGGATAATGTATCACTGAGTTATAATGACTTCCTGTTTTGTGGCGAATCGTCAAAGTTTGCGAAGCCGCCACGGACACGCCCATCGACGAAAACTCTAAAGCTTCGCAATTTAACATCGCCAAGGCCTTTAGATGACAAAACCTAATTTTGGTGTTGATCGGATAAAATCCCTAGGAGGAGTTCGTTAAAATACAACGCCTGGAAATGGCAAAAATGCCACTTTTTCGCTGCAGGAAGTTAAAAATATCTGACTTCCTGTTGAATTTGAGATATGGCTCCAAGAGACTTTTTCGTATGTTTTGGCATGTTTGAGGTGTGTGCCAATTTTCGTGCATGTGCGTGATTCGTGGATCGGGGGCTCGTCCGTTTAATTTTTCTAGGTGGCGCTGTCGAGTCATTTTGCCACGCCCACTTCCGAGACCCATAATAAACGTAAATTTTCGCCACTTCTGAGGCGTGTGCAAAGTTCCGTGAGTTTTCGGGCATGTTTAGCCCCTCAAAATCGCGATTCATTCCGGAAAAGAATAATAATAATAATAATAATAAACGGAGCAATTCCAATAGGGCCTTGCACCGTTCGGTGCTCGGTCCCTAATAATAATAATAATAATAATAATAATAATAAACGGAGCAATTCCAATAGGGCCTACGCACCGTTTCGGTGCTCGGTCCCTAATAATAAACGGAGCAATTCCAATAGGGCCTTGCACCGTTCGGTGCTCGGTCCCTAAATATTCAGTACTGTGAAAAAGTCACCGTTACTACTACTGTTGCTGATAACGCTAAATGTAGGAATCTAACACTATCCTTTGCACAGCATATTTATTTTTAGTCTCATTTTAGTAAATGATTCAGTTATTCACACATAAATCTTCATGTTTTATTGCTGGATGGATCATTTTTAAAGAATTATTCAGTGGCTATTTTTGATGGCAGGTTGCCACGACTTGTTGGCTAAATAATGTAATTGCTGCCTACAACTTTCATTTTTAATTAATTTATTAATTATTCATTCATTCATTCATTTTCTTTTCGGCTTAGTCCCTTAATTAATCTGGGGTCGAACATGCAAACTCCACACAGAAACGCCAACTGACCCAGCCAAGCCGATTAACTCATTCATTTTGTTGTTGGCTTAGTCCCTTTATTAATCCGGGGTCACCAACCTATTCATTAATTAATCATAAGTATTTTTATTTTATGTTTATTTTTTATTGTAATTAATTTTTTTTGTTATTCAAGAATGAAAATATACAACCACGTTCAGGAGATCAATATAAGAGAGAAACAAAAGAGGGAAAATACTTGATACTGTAAGCTGAGAAAATATTATATACTTTTCCTTCTATGCTAATGAAGGACTACTGAGATATTCCAAGCATGGGATGGGTCCTCCTGGTGAGGCAGAGTTCCTCACAGCTCCGATACACATCTCTGCCATTTGCTTACAGTAACCATGTGCTCTTCACCATACACAATTCATCTGCTTGTGTTCTTCTTTCAGATAACTTTGTCATGTTTGGTGTCATTTGACAGTTTATGACTTCAGTGTTGCACTGACGAAATCAACAGAGACATTGATTAATTGTGTTTCAATCTACAATATATTTACTATTGTTGGGTCATGGCCTGAGGAGAGTATGTTAATGTACTTCTGCCCCACTTCATCTCTTTAACTTCTCATGTTCAGCTGGTTTTGGGGGTTGGTTTTCACTCATGTTTGACAATGCGTTGCTCAGGGTATAATAGGGAAAGGTAACTGTTGATCTGGGAGAATGGCTTTTACTCTGCATCTCCCGCACACCAGTGCATAGCCTCATATGCTAAAAAAGCCAGTTTCACTGTCTTTGTTGCTCAGCAGTGCATATGTTACAGCTAATTTCTTTATACAGTATGTTAGTTTGTGTCATTCTAATGTCTGTATATTTGATCATGTAACTTAATAAACAAGTTTGCCTGCTTTAAGACGTAGAGATTCTTTCTCTTTATCATTAATGAAAACAACTTTAATGGAGTCAGATTAATTACAATGGAGTCAGATAAATAATAGATTTAAACACGCCATCCTTCAACTGCTTTCTGTTTCCGACTATTGGTTCAGAATAGCAGCGTAAGCTTCAAGCTTACAATACATTAGCTGTAGAAAGAAAAAAAGACAAAAACAAAGAAAGCAGTAAGTAAATTTCAATTGTATAAAAGTGTATGAAAATAAACAAATTAAGAGCATTACAGGAAAGCTAACTTAAATCAGAGTCAAAAGACAGCAGTTCTTCATATAGAACTAAGAATCTGACACATTTTTTGTTGTTACACTTACAAAAAGATTTGGGCAATGAGTCAACTTCAATCAGAAAATGTTGAGTTTGTCCAACAAGATAAAAAAGTTGAATGGCTTTTTAAGGCAGTTATAAAAACTGTATAAAGAAGTTACTGTATTTGGTGTCCAGTCAAACGATAGCCAGACTAGCCAAACTCGAACTGTCTTTGCTTTTATATGAGATTATTACAGCTGAATGTCAGTTTATCCTGCGTAAACCTTCGGCTCATTTCTTTGCAGTAGAAATCTATGAATGTTTTTTTCTAACCCCCTGAAAAGAAAGCAAAACCTGTAGTATGGCCGTGTTGTCTCATAGTTTTTCACATTGTAGATGCTTGTCTATTATAGCACATGTAATCAGTGTGAATATTTGCACTTTGTTCACTTTAAGGAGCTGCCGGCTAAAGGTTAATTGCTTTTGCTAATGTTATTGAAGCACCCTTCTGGAAGTGGGTCATGTGCGCTCCTTACATGATGGCCTTTGTAGGAGCCAGTTCTAGCCATTTTTCTCACAAGATTGTACTGAAAACATCATGCTCAAGGTGCTGCTTGCTGTAGATTCACTGATGTTAAAGGAATAAGTCATGCAAAAATACAATAATGTTTATCTGTTATCATTTACTCTGCCTCATGTTGTTTTCAAACCGGTTTGACTTGCTTTTTTTTAGTGGAGAAGTTTCCATGCACTAATACTGAATGGCAATTGAGGCTTTTATAATGAGGCCATGTTCACACTAATACGTTTTTATTTAAAACAAACTGCCATGTATTTTATCACCTTTTGGACTATTATGAACTCTGAATGATGGAATTACATTTTTTTGAGTGAAGATTAAAGATACAGATGAAAGACACATCTGACACATTAAACAAATCCAATGAATATTTGTTATCCAATGTGTCCATATGTTAGCAACAATACTGTTTTTTTATTGTTGATTGAGATTCCTGCTTTTTTTTCATTTCAAGAAAAAAAAATTATATATATATATATATATATATATATATATATATATATATATATATATATATATATATATAGCTATTTAAAATTTATTGCGATGTGACATCTGAAATCTTGCCTAGGGTGCCAAATTGGTTAGGGCCGGGCCTGGTGAGGACATTTCGGTTCAGACTACAGTCTCGCATTTTTTTTTGTACCAAGATAATTAAGATGGTTTATTTATGTTTACTGAAGTACAAATATGTTTATTCGAAATGGCTAATTTATCTTTATTAGCTTCACATGTATGTTTATTTTCAAAATGTAGGAATTTATGTGTTCCCCAGTTTGTACATGGGCTAGTAGCAGCTGTGAGATTTCAGTGTTATTTTTTTTTTATACAATACACTAGGAACTAGTGTACTTTTCTTGGCTTTTAAGTAAAACAAAATGAGTATTGTAATAAATCGTTTTAATTTTTTTACTGTTCCTATTGCCTGTAGAAAAAAAATATATATCAAGCCATGAGACGAGAACTGAACTGAACCGAAAACCTTGTTTAAAAACCAAGATATGTATTGAACCGTGGACTAACTGTATTGTTACATCCCTAATATATATATATATATATATATATATATATATATATATATATATATATATATATATATATATATATATATATATATATATATATATATATATATATATATATATATATAAATTAACCTATCTAACCATAATATATATATGTGAAATTACATTATACATTTTAAAATGAGCAAATTGGAAAAAAAATATTAAATAAGAGTGCTTTAAAAAATTTGTAAAACACGTAAATTGCTCGACTTTTAAGGTTTTATGACAGTAATGTGCACAAGCGGTTATCTAGTTTATTTAAACTGAACTCAGATTAGTTAGATCAAATGATCTTTAACTTGCTGTTATGGAACCAGTTTAAGCGTGGATGTTTAGTTCAGCTCATTGAAGTCAGACTGTTGACTTTAATCGCAGCTTTTTTAAACCACTTTTATGAAACAGCCCCCAGGACAGAGTTTGGACACCCCTGGTCTAGTCTATCAATTCAAGTGTGAGTATGAAGCTCAAGTATTAGCAACATTAACAATTACTTGGATGTCCTGCAAAGTGGAGGGTTTAGGATTATAGGAGGACTATAATCAATTGGTTCACTTAGAAAAGAATTATCATTTTAATGTTTCTTTTTTTTTGCATTGGTTCTAATGTCATTTTGATTGAAAAAAATTTCTATCTATCTATCTATCTATCTATCTATCTATCTATCTATCTATCTATCTATCTATCTATCTATCTATCTGTCTGTCTGTCTGTCTGTCTGTCTGTCTGTCTGTCTGTCTGTCTGTCTGTCTGTCTGTCTGTCTGTCTGTCTGTCTGTCTGTCTGTCTGTCTGTCTGTCTGTCTGTCTGTCTGTCTGTCTGTCTGTCTGTCTGTCTGTCTGTCTGTCTGTCTGTCTGTCTGTCTGTCTGTCTGTCTGTCTGTCTATCTATCTATATATATGCTTTACTGAGCTGGTTCATTGAATGTAAATAAATTAATACTATTATTTAAAAGAAATAATATGTATATATGTATATATGTATATATATATATATATATATATATATATATATATATATATATATATATATATATATATATATATATATATATATATATATATATAATGCACATCAGTAAGTTTAAAAATGTATTTTCCTGTAAGAAAACATTGCAAATAATTGGAAATCTGGCGAGACTGTGTTCTCTGGAATCCGCTCAGGTGATGGACTTCTGCTTTCTGATTGCTTGCTGCGGAACCGCGTCATAGCTCAATACCATAAAGTTGACTTGATTTCAACTCTCCACGGCGCCCACGCTGGCAAAGATGCGCCACGATGCATCTCGCCGCTTATCACCGCCGGCTTCCATTGAAAATGAAGGACTTCTGGCTACTTTGACGCTCTCGCCGCTTTCGGTGTTAACGTACAGTAAGAATATGAAGTACAGGTCATGTTCCATAAAGGTATTTTGTAAGTATCCTACTTTAAATATATATATATATATATATATATATATATATATATATATATATATATATATATATATATATATATATATATATATATATATATATATATATATAAAAATTAGCATTGCTAAGGGCTTAATCTTGACAAATTTAAAGGCAATTTATTTTTCTCTAAAATTATATTTTAAAACATCGTGTTGCAGAATTTTCCATAGCTGTATATCTCAGCTAAATATTGTCCTATCCTAACAAACCATACATCAATAGGAAGCTTATTTATCCAGCTTTCAGATAACGCATGAATCTCAATTTCCCAAAATGGACTCTTCTGTCTGTTTTTGTGCTCCAGGGTCACAAATGAACTTCTCAGAAGAAAGAAGTAAATGATAAATGGTGCCAGATTTAGTTTAGACGGATCTGTTCTCTTTATTTCAAGGCAGATAGCGCAGCATTTTGATATTTATAGCATTGCACTGAAGAGACCTTCATCTTGAGCTCATTCAGAGGTTGCTGACGCCGTCTGGACTTCTGTGCGCGCGGCTGCAGTGTTGCGTTAAATAGGCCAGTTGTGAATGAAAATCGATGGCAGCGCTTGTGCTTTTGTTTACTCATCTGAAAATGAAGGACTTGGGTTTGCTTACAGACCCAATTTACTCCCAGATCTCGCGCAGCATGCGGATTAATTTAATTTGTCTTCATATTCGGACACAACAGAGAACAGACCACTCAGTAAAATAAACAAACAGTTAGCAAATGATAATCATCTTCTGCTTTCAAACATATGCATTTTATTACTTTTATTTATGAATTATTTATTTTAAATAATAGTATTAATTTGTTTACATTTAATGAACCAATGTGAATATAAAAGCAACTTCAGCTCAGTAAAGCAGGCTAGGTGGAATACCACTGTTTACCGATGTTTTGTTGTTAAACTAAATTAAAATCTAAATTATCAGATTTTTTAAAATTATTATTTTTTTATTATATTATTATTAAAGGGACCTTACGAAAATGAAAATAGTCACATTAATCTATCGCCTGAAGATTTCAGTGGCTGAACAACACTATTGTGCATATAACCCATTCATAAGAACACAATCTACATCAGCTTTGGGGACTGAAAATTCAGCATTTTAAAGGGGTGGTCCTTAGCACATTTTTAATCCTTGGTTGTGTTTATAAGATGCAAAGCAATGCGTTCTCATGCTTCATTTGTAGAAAATCACTTTATTTTTTTATATATCCTACTCTGATTATAAACAGCTACTCGGCTAGCATGAAAACCGATGTCATATTTCCTAGTTCCTCTGCAAGGCCCAACCTCAAGAGGCTTTGATTGGTCAGCTAACATAATGTGCTGTGATTCGCGGATGGGCTTCACGTCACCAGGAGAAACGTCATGCTCTTACAAGCACGTGCTTTTGCTCTGTGTAAACACTGTCAGTCAGTGTAGCTGTTAGCCGCATCAGTTGAGCCTGAATTGGATAGAAAATGACACATAGGACACAGCTGAAGCTCATAATAAACTTTGACAAGTGACTTTCATATATATATTTGGGATAAGCTTGTGTAAGTTATATAAAACAATCACATATTTTTTGCGAGTTCGTTATTTGAGATGTAGAATGCAGGGAAAGCCTTTGCATAGACACTGCTGCGCGGGTGAGGATTGTGGGTGTTTACAGCGGTTTGACAGATAAATATTAATTTGTAGCTAAATTGTTAGCAGTGCCAAACAGCATTTACCGTTGTTTACATCCTTGTTTACGTCCTCTCTACAACATACTGTTAACGTTAGAAACTGTGCATGTAGTTGATCAATTTGAACAAATGAAAACACTTACAGGCTGTGGCTCACAATCCACAGCTCGTCTATTATTGTTAGAGATTCTGGAAGATGTCCTTTGTCAAATGCTAGAGCTATATCTTTGTTATAATTTTCGGGAACATAATTAAAATTAAACTGTAAAGGTTTTGTGATCTCTGTAAAAGCCAATGTCTCACTTTGCATTGAGCGTCTTACATTCAGAGATGTTATGTTATGTTATGTTATGTTTATGTTCACACAGCATTACACCTCAACTAAAGTTTAAAATATGATATTGTAGTAGAGCAACCTTTTGAAAAGTTTTGATTAAGCGTTTGTTTTTACTACTGCCACTCTCTCGTGTGCACGTAAACATGCAAATGATGGATCTGCATGAACAGGGCTGCGCAGATGTACGAATCTACATTAGTTGACAGTTTGGGCTACTTATCAGAATTATGTCGGCCTGACAAATGAATGACACTTTTTAGTCTTATGCCTTACCCAGAATATAAAAATACATATAAATACATTTAGATCATTTACTTTAATCATTACTATTGGAATGTAAAGAGACTTTCAACCAGCACAACAAAACGTGTTTCTTAAGACGTTCACCTACTGCACCTTTAAGTTCATTTGTGTCAGTTAGGAATCTGCTAACTAGGTTGCTGTTGGAGTGGATGTCATTGAAATGGCTGTAAATAATATTAGAGGTCATTTATTTTTAGTTGAAGTGTGTATGACTTTGCGTTGTTTAAAAAGTTAAACTAGGAGCCGCTCACGCTTGATTAATCATTAAGCAGTTAAAGCCTGTTAGGTCACTAATGTTTAGTCTGATAAAAGCGTTTAGTTGCATTTGTTATTCTGACACCAGTGGAAAAAACAATGAATAAATTAACCCTAATGATCAATATCCTTTCTCCTCATTGATTTGTAGTGTTGCATGTGAAGGATCTGAAAATGACCCTCAGGCAAATAGTGCATGTTCAATAATGTTAAAAGATTTGCTTTGTCTAGAAAAAGTGTAAGCTGTGTTTTTGCTGCTATACACTACCTGACAGAAGTCTTGCCGTCAATCCCAGTTGTAAAAGCAACAAATAATAAGGTGACGTCTAGTTCCAATGATCCCAATCATCACAAACACTGCAGAAGACCTACTGGAACCCGCATGGGGCAAAGATTCTCATAGAAATCAGACAAGTTTGGTGAAGGAAAAATCATGGTTTGGGGTTGCATTCAGTATGGGGGTGTGTGAGAGATCTGCAGAGTGGATGGCAACATCAACAGCCTGAGGTATCAAGACATTTGTGCTGCCCATTACAATACAAACCACAGGAGAGGGCAAATTCTCCAGCAGGATAGAGCTCCTACTCATACTTCAGCCTCCACATCAAAGCTCCTGAAAGCAAAGAAGGTCAAGGCGCTCCAGGATTGGCTAGCCCAGTCACCAGACATGAACATTATTAAGCATGTCTGGGGTAAGATGAAGGAGGAGGGATTGAAAATGAATCCAAAGAGTCTTGATGAACTCTGGGAGTCCTGCAGGAAAGCTTTCTTTGCCATTACAGATGACTTTATTAATCAGTGATTGGAGTCATTGCAGAGATTTACATTTACATTTAGTCATTTAGCAGACGCTTTTATCCAAAGCGACTTACAAATGAGGACAAGGAAGCAATTTACACAACTATAAGAGCAACAATGAATAAGTGCTGTAGGCAAGTTTCAGGTCTGTAAAGTCTAAGAAGGAAAGTATTAGTAGTATTAGTATTTTTTATTTTTTTTTGGTACTGTTAGTGTGATATTCAGAGAGGCAATTGCAGATTAGGAAGTGAAGTGGAGACTAAATAGTTGAGTTTTTAGTCGTTTCTTGAAAATAGCGAGTGACTCTGCTGTTCTGATGCAGTTAGGGAGTTCATTCCACCAACTGGGCAGATTGAGCGTGAGCGTTCGCGAAAGTGATTTCTTTCCTCTTTGGGATGGAACCACGAGGCGACGTTCATTCACAGAACGCAAGTTTCTGGAGGGCACATAGATCTGCAGAAGTAAGAGCAGATAAGGAGCAAGGCCAGAAGTCACTTTGTAGGCAAACATCAGAGCTTTGAATTTGATGCGAGCAGCAACTGGCAGCCAGTGCAAACGGACTAGCAGCGGAGTGACATGTGCTCGTTTAGGTTCATTGAAGACCACTCGTGCTGCTGCGTTCTGGAGCAGCTGAAGAGGCTTGATAGAGTTAGCTGGAAGCCCGGCTAGTAGAGAGTTGCAGTAATCCAGTTTGGAGAGAACAAGAGCTTGAACAAGTCGTATCTTTCTGATTATTCTGGTTATAGAGTGCGAATCTGCACGATCGAGCAGTTCTAGATGTATGGATGCAGTCCTCCAAGCTCATGATGGAGTCAGACACAATATTCATTCTGTCACCACTGCAGCAGGACTTTATATTCTATACTTGTCACGGTTCTGAAAGGATGAGGGAGCGAGGTGCAGCAAATAATGGGTATTTATTAATCATAAAAATAAAAGGCAAAACAAACTACCCCAAGGGGGAAAACATTAACAAAGCACACAAACAAACTTGGCTGGGCTGGCAAGACAAGACTGGAGCAGGAACACAGGGGGAGTGTAGATGGCGAACTGGCGCAGGACAGAAGACATGAGGAGATTATAAAGCAGAAGTAAATTGACACAAACAGGTGAACATGACAAACTAATAATGGGTTAACAAGGAGGGTGGGACTAGACAATAGACGGGAGAGCGCATGACACAGAGACAACACAAGCCATGCGCTCACATGAAACGAGACTAGAACATGCAGCCAATGAGAACTCATTAACCACGTGTTCATATGACAAGAAAAGCAACAG
>NC_141037.1:5500000-5605000 GCF_052040795.2 Danio rerio
TTAAAAATGTATAAAAAAAGCATTCTTCAAGGTTCATTTCTTTTTTTAAATTACCATTATAGCCACTAGATGACAGCAAAAGACCATTTTTAGGTTATTTCACTGTTCTTTTGCAAATAATTGCAGTCTGAATCCCATATTGACGTGATAAAACCATTGATTTTGCATAAAAAATCAAAATTACTCCAATAATTAAGTAATTATTTATTAAGTTTACCACTTGTTTTACTTATATATTTCTTTTAGTTATGTCGTATTGATATTAAATTAGAATCTGAGTTGTATGTGTAAAAAGTAAAGGAATAGCAGTAAGCATTTTTTTGTCTGGCATTCATTTCAAACATCTACATCTGACATAGTCATCAGTAAAATCCTATGCAATTTTTCTGTATATTTCCAGGAATCCATCTGTTTGATTATGCAATATATCATTAGAAACGTGATTATTAAACAATGTATTGCACTATATCTCATCATTCAAGAGTTTATACTTAGATATTGCTTGACACTTTTAACAGGTTTGGCTTGCTCTCGCAGGAGAGAACCCTGAGCATTTCAGTTTGCATGTTCTCCTCATGTTGGCGTGGGTTTCCTCAGGTTTCCCCCACAGTCCAAACACATGCCAATGTAATGTTATTCAATATAGGTGAATTGGATGAACAAAATTGGCTGTAGACTATGAGTGTGTGTGTGTGAATGAGTGTGCATGGGTTGCGTCTGGAAGGGCATCCGCTGTGTAAATCATATGCCGGAATAGTTGGCGGTTCATTCCGCTGTGGCGACCCCTGATAAATAAGGGACTAAGCCAAAGGAAAATGAATGTCTGTTTGTATCATTAGATTTGAGTGTTTTGTGTAGCGGATTAAGTCAATTATCAGAATGTAAATTGATCAGCTGAATTTGAGTCGTCCTCCTCCAATATGAAGTGAGGAATATCTGCGCTGACGTTTTATTCTCGGACTGGACTAATCCGCAGTCGGCTCATATTAAAGTGAGTGTGAGTGAGATGTTGGAGGTGTGTGTTATGGCTGGTTAGACAGGAATGCGGTGCGACAGCTCCGTCCTGTCGTCTCTCTTTACCAGCCGTCGGGTTAAATGCCTGTGGCAGAGCAGCTGCTGGACTGGCAGAGTTTCAGCAGATCCTGCAGATGAGCTGTGAATAGATGAAAGTGTGTGTGTGTGTGTGTGTGTGTGTGTGTGTGTGTGTGTATGCTTGTGTGTGTTTCTTTGTTTCTGTTTGTGCGTGTATGCATGTGTGTGCCTGGCTCTGTGTGTGTGTGTGTGTCTAGTGTGTGTCTAGTGTGTGTCTCAGTGTGTGCGTGCGTGCGTGCGTGCGTGCGTGCGTGTGTGTGTGTGTGTGTGCGTGTGTGTGTGTGTGTGTGTGTGTGTGTGTGTCTGTATCTCTGTGGTTCTCTGTGTATGTGTGTGTCTGTGTCTGGATGTATGGATGCGTGCGTGTGAACGTGTGTGTGTGTGTGTGTGTGAACGTGTGTATGCCTGTGTGTGTCTGTTTCTGTTTGTGCGTGTTTGCATGTGTGTGCCTGGCTCTGTGTGTGTGTGTGTGTGTGTGTGTGTGTGTGTGTGTGTGTGTGTGTGTGTGTGTGTGTGTGTGTGTGTGTGTGTGTTTGTGTGTGTGTGCCTAGTGTGTGTGTGTGTGCATATGTGTCTGCACGTTAGTGTGTGTCTCAGTGTGTGTGTGTGCGTGCATGCATGCGTGCATGCGTGTGTGTGTGTCTGTAACTCTGTGGTTCTCTATGTGTATGTGTCTGGATGTATGGATGCGTGTGTGTGTGTGTGTGTGTGTGTGTGTGTGTGTGTGTGTGTGTCTGTTTGTGGGTGTTTGTCTTGGTCTCTGTGTATGTGTGTGTGTGTGTGTGTGTGAGTGTGTAGGGGAGGGGGTTGTGTGTGTGTGTTTGTGTGTGTGTGTGTGTGTGTGTGCGCGTGGTTCTCTCTGTGTATGTGAATGTATGTCAATTTGTGAGTGTGTATATGTGCATGTGCGTGTGGTCATTTTGTGTGCGTTTATATATGGGCATCTGTGGCCGTTTGTTTGAGTGTGTTAGTGTGTATGCTCATGTCTGTTTCTCTTTGTATGTGTATTTGTTTTGGTCTGTGTGTGTGTGTGCATGCATGTCCGTGTGTGTCTGTGTGCTTCTGTTAGTGTCTGTGTGCCCCTTTTTTCATTGTCATTAAAAATACGAAACACCCTCTCTTTATCTGGATATCAGTTTAATAATCAGTAATGTCTATTCTAAAAGCATAACATACAGTAAGTTTATGCATCATAGGAAATACAGTTTGATCAGGTGTGTTTAATTATGTTGGAAGTAAACAGTGCAGAGCTGCGGCTCTCCAGGAACTGAGTTTGCGACCTGTGTCCTAAACCCAAACCTCACCAGAAGCAATCTGCATTTTTGCATATTCGAATATTCGTTAGACTATTCAAATGTTTATAAAAGTCACTTTTTCAAACTTTTTAAAGAGCCAGTATTGTGGGTTTTCGAAAATGAGCTTCCATGTAGTGTGTAACACAGATCTAAGTGAAGTGAAATATCCAGCTAAGGCTTAAATCTGAAAGTGGACAGTGTTTAAAACTATTGATTCATCTAAAAAAAGAGTCGACTCATAGTGGTTAGAATGAATCGTTTTTGTAACAAGTCTTTAGCCGTTTCGGCGAGACGTGACTACGAAACATAGTTGTTATGGCCGCAAACCCGCGAAAATTTAAACCTGCGCACCGCCCACTAACACAGCCAAACAGATCCTGAAGTCATGAGTCAAGAAGACGCTGTGCTTACCTGGATATTATTGGAAGTGTGAGGGGAAATAATTGATTGGGCGATTCATTTGTTTGTAAAAGGAAGGATCAGAAAAGACTGGTGTATGAGACTTGTGAGAATGGGCAGACAATACACCAGGGGCCTCATGTACGAAGACTTGCGTGGAAATCTTACTAAAACATTGCGTACGCACAAAGCTGTAAATGTGCGTACGCAGAAAAAATTTCAGATGTATGAAACACTGCGTACGCCGAATCTCACGCATATTCTTTTGTACATGCGAATGAACGTGAAACTGAGCGCAACATGCACGAGCACAAAACCCCTCCCTGCCTCCTCCCCCTTATGAATATGCTAATGACTATGCTGATGGCAAAACCCAACGAAAAGCAATGTCAAAAGCAAGCAAAAAGAGAAACTTTGAACAGAATGTGAATTGGAGGTGCTGCTTTCGGAGGTAGACCGGAGAAAAGCGGTGTTATTTGCAAGTTTGTTCTTCGGAATTAACAACAAAAGAAAAAAATTGAGTGGCAGAGTTTAGCTGATGCGGTTAACACAGTTGGGTCTGAACATCGCACTGAGTGCATTAAAAAAAAAAAGAAATAGTGTGGTTTATATCTGTAAAATGTTGCATGACGCTTAACAGTCTCAGTGGCGCTACTCGTAAGACGCATGTGATCATGAACTGATACGTTCGAGCATGAACTCGGCTCGAATCCAGCGTCTGATGAACTCATTCTTGTTTTTTGCCCCGCTACATATCAGATTTTGCCCACTATTTATCACGAGAAAGACAAATAGGAATCATCAATAAGTTCATATCAATAAGCATCATATTTTATTTGCACATTTATTGAATGGAAATGTTTCTGATTCACGCATGCAAATTCATCTTCAGATAGTGTCTTTATAGCAATGTGCGTGCGGTAGATCGCTCCGATTACATTGGGAAAACAGGCGACTGCTGCAAATTGTGCTTTAATGTTTAGCTGGTCAACTGTATGGTATGGAAACCTTATATACCTGCTGAACCCGTCTCATACAGCTGCCATTGCAAGGCTCAGACACTTAGTAGAGTGCAATTTAACACAACTGCCTCTAGGAGTCGCCAATGGAAATAAAACAGACACGCACAAAAAATGTGCGTACGCCAGCCAGAAAGCTGCCGTGAAGCTGCGCACATTCCCACGTTCAGTTCATTGTTAGTAAATCCAAACGTGAGGGATTCTGAGCGTGAAACCTGGCGTACGCAAAGTTTTTGTGCGTACGCAGCGTTGATACATGAGGCCCCTGGTGTGCGTGCAAAATAAGGACAGTTTATTAGGCACAAAGGCAGCCTACTACACGCTGAGGAGGAGCGCTGGTGAGCACTACAACCCCCTGGCTGGGGATGAGAGTACAGGTAACCCCTGAGAACATACAACACTTCATGCAGGAGGTGCCACAGCAATAATTGCAAATAGAAATGATCTAAGTTACAGCTGAGAAGGGAGAAAAGCTCGGTCACGGAAATCACGCTCAGTAAATGATGTGCATGCTATAGGTTTCATTTTCACTGCTAAGTGCCGTTCATACTTCCCGTGCAGGGGGTTATGACTGTCCGCCAGGGGATTGACAAACCGCGCTGGGCATTTGTCTAGCGCTGAACGCTGTCGACCAATCGCAACAGGCTGTCATCGGTCCAATCAGCGCAGATTAGCTTCGCGCTAAGGAGGGGTTTGGGAACAAATAAATCACTGAACGATTCATATGGGAGTCGCTGGGATAATTGAGTAAAAATAAATGCAGATTATAAGACCATCTAAGTCAGGGGTCTCAAATTCAATTTACCTGGGGGCCGCAGGAGGCAAAGTCTGGGTGAGGCTGGGCCGCATAAGGGATTTCACAAAAAAAGTCCTTAAATGTCATTATTAACAGTTTTAATTATTTCTTCTGAACATGAAGTGTCCTGAACATTAAGAGAACATTGAGTGAAGATTATGAACAGTTCTTCTGAACATGGCATCTTTTGCCTACTTCTTGCTGCCAGAGACTTGACAGCGCTTCTTCTCACAAATCTGAACCACATTTGGTTTTAGAGCGGAAGCAGTTTAGACCCTCAGTATGGCTTGAAGATGATCATCATTAAGTCTAGACCTGTACTGTGACTTATTGAAGTCCTAGGGAAAAAAGTGGGGGAACTTACTCAAAACTTCCATTCCCTCACCTAAAAAAGGCGTATATATGTATAAATAAAACACCCCCACCCCACTCCAGTCACGTCAGTCTGTACCAGTCTGTATCTACCTATAATATCAATATATATAAGATGCAGGGCAGGCACGTGCACACATAGGGCTCAACCTGTGCAGTGCACATGCCCTTTTTAGTCTTGCATAGAAAGTGCCCTTCCAAAATGATCAAAAGTGGGCCACAAAATATTGCACTGAGGGCCGCAAATGGCCCGCGGGCCGCGAGTTTGAGACCATTGATTGACCAAGTGTTTTTTGACCTTGCATGCATATCAGTATGTTGTTGGAGATGCATATAACCGAAATATGACCCTTTTCCATGTATAACATGGGCTCTTTAAGGCTAAAAGTTGTTGAAAGAAAGATCAAGATCCTATAATGCGGTTCTAAAGCAGAAATAAATTGGGGAAAATAAAAATAAAAACAATCATCGCAAAATACAAACAACTGCTAATTTAGAGATATTGGTGGTACAGTGAGGCCTGCTTCTATCGGATTTACTCATCTTTTTACCGCAGCTGGAATAAATGGTGTTTATAACCCAGAAAGGTTAAAAGGACAGCGATCAATTGATGAAAACAAAGCATATTTGGATCATCAAATATAAATCGCATTTAATAAAAAGTTTTTATTGCTGCCCAGAAGTTGCAGTATACTCTCAGCCTGATATGATGAGTTTACTGATCCTGGTTTGCGGTAGTTATATCTGAGTTTTTCAGGTTATCAAAGAAGTGAAAGTAGATCTCGGCATCATAAAGCCGCTGCGGGTGAGACGAGCTGAAATGTGCTGAGCATGCTGGGAAACTGAATAGCTTACAGGACGTGAAGGGCTTTTGCTTTACTTCCCTGGATGATGCTTTGATGCGCAAGAAACTTCTCTGATTCTTATCAATATTGAACAGAGTTGGGCTTTTATTGTTGTGGAAACTGCGATATTATGATTCAAAAGTCTGTGTGAGGTATAAGAAAAGCATAATAAGAAATGAAGACTTATTCGGCAAGGACCGCACGGACATATTTATGTTAACTGCTTTGTAAAGGAGAGCAATAATACATATATTAAATGCTGCACATTTTATTCTTCAGATAGGCATTCATTCATTTTCTTTTCGGCTTAGTCCCTTTATTAATCCTGGGTCGCCACAGCGGAATGAACCGCCAATTTATCCAGCATATGTTTTATGCAGCGGATGTCCTTCCAGCTGCAACCCAGTACAGGAAAACATCCATACTGTACACACTCATTCAAACACATACACTACTGACAATTTAGCTTACCCAATTCACCTACTTGAAAGGTGAATTGGGACATCAGCTATGTTTCCATCCAAAAAGGCGAATGAACTTTATGCGCAAAACTGCATAATCGCTTAAAAGTTGTGCGAATGAAGCAGCGTTTCCATCCGAGTCAAAGCGAACAAAATCGTCACTTCCTGATTAACTGGCGGCAAATATCATCAGTAAAAACTGCATTTGCTGCAGTAGGAGAAGCTGCATCAATCTTTTCTAAATCAGGGTTTTTCAAAGTCTAAGACAGTGGGCCTCCCTTTTGACACAACTTATCCATTGGTGCCCCCCTCCTCCCAAACACACACACGCAGACACACACGCAGACACACACGCAGACACACACACACACACACACGCACGCACACACACACACACACATATATATATATATATATATATATATATATATATTTACAGTATATATAAAGACACAGACAGATGTCAGACTGTTGACTCACTTTTATCATCATTTGCATGAAAGTGCAATTATTTACAGAGTAATAAGTATTTTAATATAACGTTTTTAAAACTAGGATGATGGTTCAATATGAATAGAACAGTTCCAAGAACTGTCCATCCCAGTCAAAACAGTTTAAGTTTAGTGGGTCTCATGCTGTCATTAGCCAAAATATCTTGACAAACCACACATAAAGGTCGTGGTTCATCAGCTGGTCCTGTCCACGTAAATCCTAAACTCAAATACTGATCATCATATCGTCGTCTTTTGGGTTTAAGCCCTGAACTTTAAGGCTTTGAATCGGGGCGTCTCAGAAACCGATCCATTGTATTAGCAGGCATATACCAGTATTGGCGGGCTTGCCAAACAGAAGCGAATTCACAGCTATGGCCTTCTGGGTAAAAAAGGTTTTCTTATTTTTGACGTAATATTTTTTTAGCTTTGTTTAATTAAAACGTTTAAATATAATAAAAAATACATACAATAATTAAACTTAATAATTATATTTTATTATATAATATTTTTTCCCGCGCCTCCCCTAACATGCTCTAGCGCCCCCCAGGGGAGGCGCGCCTCACACTTTGAAAACCCCTGATCTAAATGAATGCGCCTCAGAAGACAATCCTGACATGCAGTGAGCGCGCAGTGGCGTTTGAAGGTGTCAGACGCGGAGCACTCTTGATTCTGCAGGTCATTAATAATATAATAACACTGATACTGAAACGGTAAGGCGTTTTATAATGACCCAAACAACATTTCAGATGTTTTATAATGTGCTCAGCCTGACGTTTTGTCCATTCACGCACATTTTAAGCATCACATGATCTCTTTTAACAAAATCACATGACCTTTTTTAACGCGCATGCTGGAGTTTGTGCGGTAAAAGTGTTTCCATCGTAGTTTATGCACAGCTTTTCTTATCGAATCAAAAGTTTATCCTACCCAGTTAGGCGTATACGTTTTTATGCGCATTTTCAAAATTTATGCGCATCATGGCGTTTCCATCAACTGTTTTTTTTTTATGCGCATATGCAAAATGCGCATAAAATAGGTGGATGGCAACATAGCTATTGAGAGTTTATGCACACAACTACAGCAGAGGCTTTATTTGTTAAGAAGGCTGAGATCGTATAGGGTGGGTAGCAATATCTTGCTTGTTTTTTACCGAGCTATGTTAGAGAGTCTTATTCGCTATGGAATCGCAGTCTGGTTTGGAAACCTGTCTGTTCAGTTGAAAAATAAATTGGTTCATATGCAAAAAACAGCCATGAAAATGATAGGAATAAAAAAATACGAGCCCATACAGACTTTATATGAACAGGCGGCTATAAGAAGAGTGATACGTATTAGCACGGATTCTAAACATTCCCTTTTCAGTGAATATCAGCTGTTACCATCAGGAAAAAGACTGAGAATGATAGTGTGTAAAACTAATAGACTGAAGCTTTCGTTTGTTTCTACCTTGATAAAACTGTTGAACTCTACCAATAACACTGTTCCTGTAGTACGTTAGCACTTGACTGGGTTCTGCGCTTTATATATTTATACTTAAATACGGTCTTATTCTGTAAACAATGAATGTTCTTAACTGTTTGTTCTTAATTGTTTTGTTTTATTTATTTATACTGTCTGTTTAGAGCAGTGGTTCTCAAAGTGGGGGTCGGGACCCCCCGAGGGGTCGCGGGGCAATGAAGAGGGGTCGCCTGGTGATTTCCAAAAATCTATTTATTTTTATTAAACCATAAGAATTACCATATTTTATCCATAACTATACTGAAAATAAAAATAGTCGTTTATAGTTACTATATAGTTACTATAGTAGCTTATAGTTACTAGTTCTATTGAATTGCGACCCCTGGGGTAATTACATTATATTAAAGGCAGCAATAGCGTCAGATGCATTTTGATTTTATAACATCAGGTTATACTTTCTGGCACATTTAAAGACACAAACTTAATTGGTGTGTCTGCGTCATTGCATGCAAGGTTTCTGTATTTATAACCACCTCAGAGGATATTGGGGGTCACAAGTCACTGGCATTGTTATTTTGGGGGTCGCGGACTGAAAAGTTTGGGAACCCCTGGTTTAGAGCAATGTTGTAGCAGCTTTTTTGCCCAAGACAAATTTCCTCTCGGGGACAAATAAAGTTTATCCTATCCTACTGTATAACACAGGTTTTTGGATTTGTGGAGGAAACCAGAGCACCTGGAGAAAACCCCCGCCTACACGGGGAGAACATGCAAACTCCACACAGAAATGCCAACTGCCCCAGCTGGGGCTCGAACCAGCGATCTTAGTCTATGTAGTTATTAAGTAAATATTTAGCTAAATGCTTTATTTTCTTTAATTTTGCTATTAAAAAAACTTTTAAGTTATTCTGCAAATAAGCATATTTCTAAAGGATCACGTGATTCATTAAATAAATGCAAGACTAAGACACTACCTGACAAAAGTCTTGTTGTTGATCCTAGTTGTAAGAGCAACAAATAATACCTTGACTTCTAGTTGATCATTTTGAAAAGTGGCAGATGGTGGATTTTTCTGATGAATCATCTATTGAGCTGCATCCCAATCATCACAAATACTGCAGAAGACCTACTGGAACCAGCATGGGCTTAAGATTCTTACAGAAATCAGTCAAGTTTGGTGAAGGAAAAATCATGGTTTGGGGTGACATACAAACCACAGGAGAGGGCAAATTCTTCAGCAGGATAGCACTCCTCATGCTTCAGCCTCCACATCAAAGCTCCTGAAAGCAAAGGAGGACAAAGTGCTCCAGAATTGGCCAGCCCAGTCACCAGACATGAACATTATTGAGCATGTCTGGGGTAAAATGAAGGAGGAGGCATTAAAGATGAATCCAAAGAGTCTTGATGAACTCTGGGACTCCTGCAGGAACGCTTTCTTTGCCATTCCAGTTGACTGGAAGTGATTTGAGTCAGTGCAGAGATGTATGGATGCAGTCCTCCAAGCTCATGATGGAGTCAGACACAATATTCATTCTGTCTCCACTGCAGCATGACTTTATATTCTATTCTGGACATTATTTCTGTTCAGTGAAGAGACTTTTGTCTAAGTAAAGTCAGACCTTACTGTCCTAATTAAATAATTAAAGGGCCATGACACCCCCCACTTTCAGTTAAAGTCTACTTCAGAATTTTTTCAAAAGATGCATGATTAATGGGCGTGGAGCTCCGCGAGCATCGGGCAGGAGTGGGCGTGGCCAGCAGGGGAGAACGTGAGCGAACGAAGCTAGCTCACAAAATGAGACAAACCGTGAGGAGACGCATGAGTTTATAGTTTACAAAGTTAAAATGCAAAGAAATGAACAGTGATTTAATGCCCTGCTACATTTGTTATTCGTAATTTCACATACACATAACCACAATTTATATCATTATAAAGATAAGTGTGTTCATGTAAACACTATAAATGAGGACTTCTCCCTCAATCCCCGTATCCAGCAGACTCAGTGCAGCAGGTCTCCTGACCTGTCTATTTTTACCATTAGCCCTGCTGGAAATCTGGAGGATTTAGACAAACACAGCAGCACGGTGATGTGTCAGAATGTGAACGAACTCCTGATAAAAGACAACGTCCGCCATTCTCTAATTCTCGTGCTGCTCTCCCGACAAAAATGCAAGCAGCACACACACAGCTTTGCTGTATGATCGGCCCTGACAAGATCACGGGGGAAAACATGCAACAAACCGCGTGGATGATGGAAACAAACGCATATGAGCCTTCATGAACGGCTAAATACTGCCATGGGTCTGTGACATGTCTCACAGCTCGGGCTTGACTCTGGCAGGTCTGATGAATAATTAAGCAGCCGGCTCTTCTCATAGGATAAGAAAACTCCGCTATAATTAATAATGAGAAACCGACGCGTCATCATTGCACTTGCAGTACTGCGCTGCGTCGCCGATTTTGATCCCGCCCCAAAAATCATTTTAAACCCGGAAACTGAAATTATCTGACAAAAGCTCAAAATTATCCAGTTTTCCCCACAATTAAAGCTGACAGGTGCTAACATTGTCTTAACTGATGCTCAACACACACAAATCTGTTAATATAAAAAAAAAAAAGTTCTCCAGGGTGTCCTGAACCTTTAAAAATCAAGGCATAATCATCTTTTATTTTAGTAAAATAAGCACTTGTTTATGTCTGTAGTTTCTTAGCATCTTCATAAGGGTGGTGTTTTAAATGATGAATCGTGTGTGGTGTTGCCTGCTTTTGATGACAGGAGTCGTCTGAGCAGTTTGCAGTGCACGTTGCTCTGTTTTGTGTCGGATAACAAAAAACTATAGCTAAAGACTAAGGTCTAGTGAAGTTTCTTGTCAACAGTGTCTGTGACATTTTACCTTATTTTTTTCTTACTTTAAGTACAGCTAACAGTGTATGGCTGTATACTTGTGCGGCATCCGGAAGGGCAGGCTGCAAAATGCTTGCGCAACGTTACGCTTCGTGCTTAAATATTACCGAGCAATTATCAAACTGTCATTATCGTTTCGTATCGAAAAAATTTACATCGTGATAATTATCGATATTATCGCTCAGCCCTACAACACATTAAAAAACACTTTACAAAAAAAGCCCTTTTCATATACCTTAGAAATGGTATAACAAAACATTTTTGCGTTTTTAATAGCTTGACTTTTCCGAACCACGGTAAACCTGGAAACCGATTATCGTCCCATGCCTAGTGTGTATCTTGTATATCTTATGCTGTGTGGATTAAATGTCCCCACAAGTATAGCAACATCAGTAAATTTATTCCTTGTGAAATCTGCACAAGGGTGCGTGAGTGTGTGTGTAAGAGTGTGAGTGTGTGTACCTTGTATTTCTTATGTTGTGGTGACTAAATGTCCCCACAAGTATAGCAATATTAGTAAATTTATACCTTGTGAAGTCCCCATAAAGATAGCTGTACAAGTGTTTGTGTGTACCTTACATTTCTCGTATTGTAGGGACCAAATGTCCCCACAAGTATAGCAATGCCAGTAAATTTAGACCTCATGGACACATGTTTTAGTCACCATGAGAAAAACAGCTCATCAATCATACACAATAAGAATGTGTGTACAGTTTTGTTAGTAATAATCATTACATCTATTGGAAATCCCCATAAAGATAGATGTTTAAGTGTTTGTCTATCTATACTTTTATATTTCTCATAATGTAGGGACCAAATGTCTCCAAAAGAATAGCAATACCAGTACATTTAGAGCTTGTGGGACATTTTTGTTTTGGTCCTCATAAGAAAAGAAACCCATAAAGCACACAAAAGCAGGTGTTTAGAAAAGTGTACATATGCAGATTGTTTCCTCTAAAGGTTGTGTTTAAGAGTAGGAGAAAATATATCATAATTATTACATCCATTGAAAGTCCCCATAAAGAGAGCGGTACATGTGTTTGTGTGTGTACTTTTGTATTTATCATGTTGTAAGGACAAAATGTTCCCACTAGTATAGCAATACCAGTAAATTTAGAGCTTGTTGGTAATTTTTTGTTGGTCGTCATGAGGAAAGCAGCTCATAAATCACAGAATGAAGCTTTTAGACAATGTAAAAATACAGATTGTTTCCTGTGAGGGTCAATTTTAGGTGTGCAGGAAAAAAATGTACAGTTTTATTTAGTATAAATCATTACATCCATTGGAAGTCCACATAAAGATAGTTGTACAACTGTGTGTGTGTGTTTGTGTGCATGTACAGTACCTTGCATTTCTCATGTTGTAGGGACCAAATGTCCCCACTAGTATAGCAATACCAGTACATTTAGACCTCATGGGCACATTTTTTTTGGTACCAATGAGAAAAACGGCTCATAAATCATACAGAATGAGAATGTATGTACAGTTTTGTGTAGTAAAAATCATTAAATCTATTGGAAATCCCCATAAGGATAGCTGTATAAGTGTTTGTGTATCTACTTTTATATTTCTCATGATGTAGGGACCAAATGTCCCCAAAAGAATAGCAATACCAGTACATTTAGAGCTTGTGGGACATTTTTTTGGTCCTCATATGAAAAGAAACTCATAAAGCACACAAAAGCAGGTGTTTAGAAGAGTGTACATATGCAGATTGTTTCCTCTGAAGGTTGTGTTTAAGAGTAGGAGAAAATATATCATAATTATTACATCCATTGAAAGTCCCCATAAAGAGAGCGGTACATGTGTTTGTGTGTGTACTTTTGTATTTATCATGTTGTAAGGACAAAATGTTCCCACTAGTATAGCAATACCAGTAAATTTAGAGCTTGTTGGTACTTTTTTGTTGGTCGTCATGAGGAAAGCAGCTCATAAATCACAGAATGAAGCTTTTAGACAATGTAAAAATACAGATTGTTTCCTGTGAGGGTCAATTTTAGGTGTGCAGGAAAAAAATGTACAGTTTTATTTAGTATAAATCATTACATCCATTGGAAGTCCACATAAAGATAGTTGTACAACTGTGTGTGTGTGTTTGTGTGCATGTACAGTACCTTGCATTTCTCATGTTGTAGGGACCAAATGTCCCCACTAGTATAGCAATACCAGTACATTTAGACCTCATGGGCACATTTTTTTTGGTACCAATGAGAAAAACGGCTCATAAATCATACAGAATGAGAATGTATGTACAGTTTTGTGTAGTAAAAATCATTACATCTATTGGAAATCCCCATAAGGATAGCTGTATAAGTGTTTGTGTATCTACTTTTATATTTCTCATGATGTAGGGACCAAATGTCCCCAAAAGAATAGCAATACCAGTACATTTAGAGCTTGTGGGACATTTTTTTTGGTCCTCATATGAAAAGAAACTCATAAAGCACACAAAAGCAGGTGTTTAGAAGAGTGTACATATGCAGATTGTTTCCTCTGAAGGTTGTGTTTAAGAGTTGGAGAAAATATATCATAAAATTATTACCTCCATTGAAAGTCCCCATAAAGAGAGCGGTACATGTGTTTGTGTGTGTACTTTTGTATTTATCATGTTGTAAGGACCAAATGTTCCCACTAGTATAGCAATACCAGTAAATTTAGAGCTTGTTGGTACTTTTTTGTTGGTCGTCATGAGGAAAGCAGCTCATAAATCACAGAATGAAGCGTTTAGAGAATGTAAAAATGCAGATTGTTTCCTGTGAGGGTCAATTTTAGGTGTGCAGGAAAAAAATGTACAGTTTTATTTAGTATAAATCATTACATCCATTGGAAGTCCACATAAAGATAGTTGTACAACTGTGTGTGTGTTTGTGTGCATGTACAGTACCTTGCATTTCTCATGTTATAGGGACCAAATGTCCCCACTAGTATAGCAATACCAGTACATTTAGACCTCATGGGCACATTTTTTTGGTCACCATGAGAAAAACAGCTCATCAATCATACACAATGAGAATGTATGTACAGTTTTGTTAGTAATAATCATTACATCTATTGGAAATCCCCATAAGGATAGCTGTATAAGTGTTTGTGTATCTACTTTTATATTTCTCATGATGTAGGGACCAAATGTCCCCAAAAGAATAGCAATACCAGTACATTTAGAGCTTGTGGGACATTTTTTTTGGTCCTCATATGAAAAGAAACTCATAAAGCACACAAAAGGAGGTGTTTAGAAGAGTGTACATATGCAGATTGTTTCCTCTGAAGGTTGTGTTTAAGAGTTGGAGAAAATATATCGTAAAATTATTACCTCCATTGAAAGTCCCCATAAAGAGAGCGGTACATGTGTTTGTGTGTGTACTTTTGTATTTATCATGTTGTAAGGACCAAATGTTCCCACTAGTATAGCAATACCAGTAAATTTAGAGCTTGTTGGTAATTTTTTGTTGGTCGTCATGAGGAAAGCAGCTCATAAATCACAGAATGAAGCGTTTAGAGAATGTAAAAATGCAGATTGTTTCCTGTGAGGGTCAATTTTAGGTGTGCAGGAAAAAAATGTACAGTTTTATTTAGTATAAATCATTACATCCATTGGAAGTCCACATTAAGATTGTTGTACAACTGTGTGTGTGTTTGTGTGCATGTACAGTACCTTGCATTTCTCATGTTATAGGGACCAAATGTCCCCACTAGTATAGCAATACCAGTACATTTAGACCTCATGGGCACATTTTTTTGGTACCAATGAGAAAAACTGCTCATAAATCATACAGAATGAGAATGTATGTACAGTTTTGTGTAGTAAAAATCATTACATCCATTGGAAATCCCCGTAAAGATAGCTGTATACGTTTTTGTGTATGTATAATTTTGTATTTATCATGATGAAGGGACCAAATGTGCCCAAATGTGTAGCAATACCAGTACATTTAGAGCTTGTGGGGACTTTTTGTTGGTCCTCATGAGGAACGCAGCTCATAAATCACAGAATGAAGCGTTTAGAGAATGTAAAACTGCAGATTGTTTCCTGTGACGGTCAATTTTAGGTGTGCAGGAAAAAAATGTACAGTTTTATTTAGTATAAATCATTACATCCATTGGAAGTCCACATAAAGATAGTTGTACAACTGTGTGTGTGTGTTTGTGTGCATGTACAGTACCTTGCATTTCTCATGTTATAGGGACCAAATGTCCCCAGTAGTATAGCAATACCAGTACATTTAGACCTCATGGGCACATTTTTTTAGTCACCATGAAAAAAACAGCTCATAAATCATACAGAATGAGAATGTATGTACAGTTTTGTGTAGTAAAAATCATTACATCTATTGGAAATCCCCGTAAAGATAGCTGTATACGTTTTTGTGTATGTATAATTTTGTATTTATCATGATGTAGGGACCAAATGTGCCCAAATGTGTAGCAATACCAGTACATTTAGAGCTTGTGGGGACTTTTTGTTGGTCCTCATAAGGAAAACGGCTCATAAATCACAGAATGAAGCGTTTAGAGAATGTAAAAATGCAGATTGTTTCCTGTGAGGGTCAATTTTAGGAGTACAGGAAAAACATGTACAGTTTTGTTAGGTATAAAATCATTACATCCATTGGAAGTCCACATTAAGATTGTTGTACAACTGTGTGTGTGTTTGTGTGCTTGTACAGTACCTTGCATTTCTCATGTTATAGGGACCAAATGTCCCCACTAGTATAGCAATACCAGTACATTTAGACCTCATGGGCACATTTTTTTGGTCACCATGAGAAAAACTGCTCATAGATCATACAGAATGAGAATGTATGTACAGTTTTGTGTAGTAAAAATCATTACATCCCATTAAAGATAGCTGTATACGTTTTTGTGTATGTATAATTTTGTATTTCTCATGATGAAGGGACCAAATGTCTCCATAAGTCTAGCAATACCAGTATATTTAGAGCTTGATGGACATATTTTTAGTCTTCATAAGGAGAGCAGCTCATAAATCACACAGAATGAGGTGTTTAGAAAATGTAAAAACGCAGATTGTTTCCTGTGAGGGTTATTTTTACGGGTAGGGAGTGAATATATTGTATAATGTCATGTTTTATAGTATGAAATCATTACATCCATTGTAAGTCCCCATAAAGAGAGCTGTACAGATGTATGTGTGTGTTTGCAGTGGTCAGTATTGGGCTGATAAATACGGCAGGCTCCTCCACAACTGCAGCGCTGCACAATCTCTCTGCTGACTACAATGCTGATTAAAGCTGACATTGTAATAATGCTGCTTTACCGGGCAGCCGCTGGTGCAGGTGCTGCTGACGGTATATAGACTGTCGGCCAGAAACCAAATCATGCTTTTCCCTTCCTTCCCTGCTGCTGTCCTGCCTCATTATCATACACGCTCATAAAGAGACACTGGATATATTAGACCGGGAAGGGATGCCTGTAAACAGACTCTATACAACCAGCAGGGATGCAGCTATAATGTTTTTTATACTGCAGATGATGTATCGCAAGGATATCAGCGACCTGTAGTCATTCTTTTTAGTGCAAATCGACTATTTTCAGTGTTGCAACAAAGTTGTGTAATGTTTGAAAGCATAAAGGCGTTAATATGAGTAAAGTCTAATGTTGTTTTAGCATTGAAGAGATGCTGTTATTCCTTTTGTGTAATAATACTTGTATTTTTGTTGTTAAATTTTTACTTAATTTAAATAATTGTCATTTTATATCAATGTTTACTTCATGTATTTATTAATTTATAAATGTATACATATATGCTCAGCATAATTAAGTAGACCCCATTTTTAAAATGAATATTTGTATCCATTTCTCAGTGAATTTATATAGTCATAGATTTTGATCTATTTCTCACTGAATCTATATAGTCATGTATTTTTATCTATTTTTCAGTGAATCTATATTGTCATGTATTTTTATCTATTTCTCAGTGAATCTATATAGTCATCTATTTTATCTATTTCTCAGTGAATCTATATAGTCATAGATTTGTATCTATTTCTCAGTGAATCTATGTAGTCATGTATTTTATCTATTTCTCAGTGAATCTATATAGTCATAGATTTGTATCTATTTCTCACTGAATCTATATAGTCATGTATTTTTATCTATTTCTCAGTGAATCTATATAGTCATCTATTTTATCTATTTCTCAGTGAATCTATGTAGTCATCTATTTTATCCATTTCTCAGTGAATCTACATAGTCATATATTTTGATCTATTTCTTAGTGAATCTATATAGTCATGTATTTTTATCTATTTCTCAGTGAATCTATATAGTCATATATTTTGATCTATTTCTCAGTGAATCTACATAGTCATCTATTTTATCTATTTCTCAGTAAATCTATATAGTCATAGATTTTGATCTATTTCTTAGTGAATCTATACAGTCATGTATTTTTATCTATTTCTCAGTGAATCTATATAGTCATAGATTTTGATCTATTTCTCAGTGAATCTATGTAGTCATGTATTTTTATCTATTTCTCAGTAAATCTATATAGTCATAGATTTTGATCTATTTCTCAGTGAATCTATATAGTCATGTATTTTTATCTATTTCTCAGTAAATCTATGTAATCATGTATTTTTATCTATTTCTCAGTGAATCTATATAGTCATCTATTTTTATCTATTTCTCAGTGAATCTATATAGTCATAGATTTTGATCTATTTCTCAGTGAATCTATATACAGTAGTCATATTTTTGGTACAATTTACCAAAACAGATTTATTAAACAGATATACAGTATTTAAAACAATATTTTAGTCACCGAGCATCTTTAGAAATAGAAAGATAATACAATTAAATTCAAGTGAAATATAATGAAATTGTGTATACTTTTGTTTGTCTTGATTTTTCGTTCGTTCGTTCATTCATTCATTCATTTTCCTTTGGCTTAGTCCCTTAAGCTACAGCGGAATGAACCGCCAGCTTATCTAGCATATGTTTTACGCAGCGGATGCCATTCCAGTCGCAACCCAGTATTGGAAAACACCCATACACTCCCACATTCACACAGACACTTATACATTACAGCCAATTTTTGTACCCCAATTCACTTTGGACTGTGGGGGAAACCGGAGCACCTGAAGGAAACCCACGCCAACATGGGGAGAACATGCTAACTCCACAAAGAAATGTCAACTGGCCTGCTCGGGACTTGAACCAGCAACCTTCTTGCTGTCAGATGACCGTGCTAACCTTTGAGCTGCCGTGCCTCATCTTGATTTTTCCTCGTTTTTTTTCTCCTCTTTTTTTATGTATTTTATTAGAAAATGTATTTTTTTAAAAGATAACTAATTAAACTAAAAAGTAACTCGCATTACAATTTATAACTATTTTTGTTAAGTAATGCATTACTTTACCTATTACTAAGGCCAGACAGAATCTGCTGACTTTTTTTTTTTTTTTTTGCTATTTTTGTAAAGAATTTAGCAAAAATATCTGCACATTTATGAAGAATGTTTTTAGGAGTATCGTTACTCAAAACTTAATATATGAAATAAAAAAATTAGATTTTTTAAACTTTTAATATTTGCAATGCAAATCCAATTAGATCCACTTTTGTGGTAAACAAAGCAAGTCTCTCATATAAAAGTTCTACAGAGGACAGACAATATTAATTTACTCATTAACAATAATCAACAATAATATTACTAAAATTAATTCAACCCATTTCACGCGTACGATCACACCAGTGTGATCAGCCTTGGCTGTGATGATGATGTGCGCTCAGAACGTTATAATCACACTGGTGTATTTGCACGCTCCAAGGCTGATCACACTAGAGTAATTGTACGCATGAAAAGGGTTAGGCTGGTGTACCCCCCCCCCTCTTAAAAATCTAAAAGTCGAGCCAGATACTCCCTTCAATATAGCATAATTTAATACAATTGTATTGAAAACAAAATACAATTTTACTAGATTATGTTATATTGACATGAGTATCCTCACCTGTATCCCATCTAGCTAATAAAATACAGTTAATACATAATTTAATAAATATAAATCTCGCTAACTTCCAATCACAGCTGTATCCCTTTTAGCAACAACGGCCCATTACCTGTCATATAAAAATTAACATGATTATTATTAAGCTGCTTAAAAGACACAATATATACTCAATTAAGTATTTGAGAATCGAAGTATCAGAAATTTCACAATATAATTACAACATTTGTCAATATTTATAGAAAAGGGCAAAAAGAAACAAAATTCGATATATACATAGATCATTGGGGCTGGTAGGTCACTTGATAAATGTGTAAATGTAAATGCGTTCCCCACCGCTGCTAATTATTAAGAGTGACTGGCTGTAAAGCATTTTTTTCAACAATGCAAATCAGAACTTGTGCAATTTTATTTTCATCTATAGCACTGCTGTGCATTTAGCATGATGTTAGATTTCTCCTGTACGTTTGCTGATCCTCTAGGGTTTATATGTCGTCTTCTGCTTGTCAGGCGTTGTTTCTCCTGAATATTTAATTCTCTGCTGCTTATGGCTCATTATGACGACTCCTGCTTTTCTTAGTTGGGTGCTGTACGGTGAGTTAGTTATTTGTCAAATTAGGGGTTCACACTGCTTTGATAAGTGGTCCTGTGGGGCGTCCAGTCTGGTTGGAGATGCTGAAGTGTGACGCTTATTCTCTGATCGGTCCTGTTTGCACAATGCGCTTTCCCAAGACTCCATCACTGGGAATGAGACTGGACACATTAGCTTAGCCGTGAGTTTGGTTAATTATAAGACCCGTTTTGCAGGTATGGATCATGTTTTCAGAGAGAAAAGGGTTATGTAAAATGCATTTCTTTATCCAAACCATACCAACAACAACAATAACAGGGCTTTCTTATGTATTAAATGATATAGGAATATTAAATGAGTTTGAATTGATGCACACAAATAGACATATTTACAGTCCTATAAGCAAACACAGTGTCAGAAATAGTGTAAACAAGTTTTATAAATATAATTTTTCTTTAATGTGCTCCTTATAAGTAATTATCAGTGCACTGTAGAGAAATATCTGGTAATTAGAGTTTACATATTTTGCTCTGTTTTTTTCTGGTTGTGAATTGCATTATGGGATGTTGATTTCTGCTCTATTGACTTGGTGTTGAAAATTCAACTCTATAGTTTAACAAAGTGAATTTAATTGTCACTTTAGTAGTTTGACATAATATAATTCATTCATTTTCTTGTCGGCTTAGTCCCTTTATTAATCCGGGGTCGCCACAGCGGAATGAACCGCCAACTTATCCAGCAAGTTTTTACGCAGCGGATGCCCTTCCAGCCGCACCCCATCTCTGGAAAACATCCACACACACATTCACACACACACTCATACACTACGGACAATTTAGCCCACCCAATTCACCTGTACTGCATGTCTTTGGACTGTGGGGGAAACCGGAGCACCCGGAGGAAACCCACATGAACGCAGGGAGAACATGCAAACTCCACACAGAAACACCAACTGAGCCGAGGTTCGAACCAGCGACTTTCTTGCTGTGAGGCGACAGCACTACCTACTGCGCCACTGCTTATAATTATATATATAATTATATATAGAGAAATAAGTTTGTAAAATAACAGAAAATCTATTGCAATGTGTTACAAGGTTTCTTTAGCATAATATGCAACACCAACCCAGACAATATGTCACTTTAAACTATTACAAATGGTCATAAAAGTCACTTTTTCTAACTTTTCAAGGTTAAAAGTTGGTGGAGGAAAGGTCAACATCCCATAATGCAATTCAAAAGCTTAAAAGAATGGGGAAATAAACAAAAAACAGAACATAAATCACACAATAAAGCACACAAAACTTTTAATTTATTCATATTTTTTATGGTATAGTTGCAATTGACAAAAAATTTATAAAGCACTATCAATTTAAGTTATACCACTAAACTTATTAGTGATTTACTAAATAAAAAGTGTAAAAAAAGTATCCTTTTAAAATTTATTTCCTATTCCACTGGTTCCACAAACAAGGTTTAAGGCTAGTCAGGATTAAATTGCATGTTTGAGCTGTCCCAACTCATAATAACTTGCGGTGAGATGTCTTAAAATATGTCAGTGTCATTTTTTTGTCTCCAGGTGCACACCAGTAATGTTTATCTAAGGCCATTTTTATAAAAGTGTCTTAAATAAGCTTATTTAACTAAGGCCTGATCCTGGCCTAAAGGTCAAGCCAAATACTCCCTTCAATATGGCATAATTGAATACAATTTTATTGAAAACAAAATACAATTTTACTAAATTATGTAATATTGACATGAGTATCCTCACCTGTATCCCATCTAGCTAATAAAATACAGTTAATTCATAATTTAATAAATATAAATCTCGCTAACTTCCAATCACAGCTGTATCCCTTTTAGCAACAATGGCCCATTACCTGTCATATAAAAATTAACATGATCATTATTAAGCTGCTTAAAAGACACAATATATACTCTATTAAATATTTAAGAATCGAAGTATCAGAAATTTCACAATATAATTACAACATTTGTCAATATTTACAGAAAAGGGCAAAAAGAAACAAAATTCGACACCCCCAAAAAACTTCTAAAAATATAAAATGAGCTTGCACTGATGCAGACGTATATACAGTCTTTAAAGTTTGCATATTTACGTTCTTGATTTCACACATAGCCATTCTGCCAAAGAGCCTTCGAACAAATTGTTTAGTGTTTTGTTTTTTTGCAAAGTCAATAATATTACTAAAATTAATTCAACCCATTTCACTCGTACAATCACACCAGTGTGATCAGCCTTGGCTGTGATGATGATGAGCGCTCAGAACGTTATAATCACACTGGTGTAATTGCACGCTCCAAGGCTGATCACACCAGAGTGATTGTACGCTTGAAAAGGGTTAGGCTGGGGTACCCCCCCCTCTTAAAAATCTAAAAGTCGAGCCAGATACTCCCTTCAATATAGCATAATTTAATACAATTTTATTGAAAACAAAATACAATTTTACTAAATTATGTTATATTGACATGAGTATCCTCACCTGTATCCCATCTTGCTAATAAAATACAGTTAATACATAATTTAATAAATATAAATCTTGCTAACTTCCAATCACAGCTGTATCCCTTTTAGCAGCAACGGCCCATTACCTGTGATATAAAAATGAACATGATTATAATTAAGCTGCTTAAAAGACACAATATATACTCTATTAAATATTTAAGAATCGAAGTATCAGAAATTTCACAATATAATTACAACATTTGTCAATATTTACAGAAAAGGGCAAAAAGAAACAAAATTCGACACCCCCAAAAAAACTTCTAAAAATATAAAATGAGCTTGCACTGATGCAGACGAATATAGTATAATATGCAGCATATTTACGTTCTTGATTTCGCACATAGCCATTCTGCCAAAGAGCCTTCGAACAAATTGTTTAGTGTTTTGTTTTTTTTGCAGATGAGAACGTGGCTCTGAAATATTTAGTAGAGTGCATTCATATGAAGCTAATCCATAATGCAGCTTTCTCAAGCCCATATCTTCAGCTCTGCAAGTGTTTGTTATTACCAGCACTGAAATATGTTTTATTCAGCATCCAAAAAATCTCAAATTATTAGCTACATGTACATCTACTTTTTTTTTTCTTCTTCTTTGAATGGTAAACATCCAATTTACTTGCAGCCGGTTTTGCTTTGCTGCGGACCGAATTACAGTATTGAATCTGCACATCTTGGCGAACGCTCTAATTTCACCCTTGGCTTTACACGCTCCGCTCCTCTGCCGTAGATTGGTGGGTCTGTTGATTAAAAAAAAAGGAATTAAATTTGATCAAATGTCTAGAGGACGCACGGCGTGGAGATGCATATAAATGTAAATCAAGGTTTAGAGGTGTTTATGCAAATTCCAGCCACCGCACATGTTTGGAAATGTGTGAAAAGCAGCGCTTAAAGGAACAGATCACCCAAAAATAAACGTTTCGCATCGCTGACTCATCATAATGTCAATCCAAACCCTTAATGCTGGAGCTTTATGTAACTTAAGCAGTTCATTCTAGTTGTTTTGAGCTCCATATAGGAATAAAATCATGAAATTTGATGGTATAAGTTGGATAAGTTACCTCTAAAATGTAATGCATTAGATATATAGTTACATTTATTTTAATTAGTTATGTTACAATATTATTGTCTCAGAATTGTAATGCATTACAATGGTTTTTGGGTTACTTTTAAGTTACATTCACTAAACTTTCTGCTACGTTTTCAAACATGCATTTAGCCATTAATTGTAATTATTCTGTTACAATTATTCCATTATTAATTATTCAATTATTCAGATTTTGTTTGCACAAGGAGTCTGACAACAGCTACACTGAAAAAAAATTATTAAAAAATGATTCCTTGGATTTACTCAATTTTTTTACGTTAAGTGGTTCTAAACAATTCATTTGTGTTGAATTTAAACAAACAAATTAAGTTGAACATTATTAAACTTATTTTTTTTTGTTTAAATTCAACACGAATAAATTGTTTGCAACAATTCTGCATGCAACACTTTTTTTTCAGTGCTCCACACATACAGTGAATGACAGTTCAAAATGACCACTACCGCCGTGTGTGACACCACCGTGGGACAAAGGGATTTATGAAATGTTTTTAGATGTAACATTAGTTTGTGACACTGCCACCAAGGGGCACAAGGGACAAGATGTAAATCTGTTCATATCACTGCTTTTGTTTTAAAAATTTAACTGTGTGTGTGCGTGTTTGTATTTATACAACAGTTCTGTCTGGTTCTCGAATCTGATTGGCTGATAGCCGTGAGATATTTAAGTAATATCAGCACCCGTACAGCCTCTTTACTCTTTGTGTATTAATTCCACCCACATACAGCCAGCAACAAGCAGAGACACACTACAGTTTGACAAATATTACTGCTGTTAGGCAACACAATGTACTTTTGAGGCTTTTTAGTCAAGAATTTAGTTGTTTAGATTGTAATTATGCTGTTTATTTGTAAAAATAGTGCCTATTTTAAAATATTTTATGTATGCGAGTGCTCTAAATGTGCCAGAAAGTTGAATCTGGTGTTATAAAATCAATCAGCTGCATCTGATGCTATTGCTGTCTTTAATATAACGTAATTACCCCAGGCGTCGCAATCCAATATAAGCTACTGTAGTAACTATATAGTATATAGTAACAACTTTTTTTTTTCTTTTCAGTAGGTTATGGATAAAATATGGTAACAAAATGTTTAGTTTTGAATGCATATTCATTATTTTTTAGTAAACAATGCATTAAAAAATATGTTTTTGACATGATCACTTCAATTTATAAGAAATTATTTTTGTGAAAGTCTTTATTTTTAATTGCGTTATCAACTCAGTTTATCCATAATAAATAAAACAATGCATTTTCCATTTACACAGCTGAACTTGAGAAACTAGTAATGCATTACCCCCTAATTATAATATAAATTAATTTATCCTATTGACTTTTTTCAATAGCTAATAGCCAGAAGGTTTACTAGTAATTACATTTTCAGCACCAGACTTGTCATTTATGAGTATATAGTGACCATTCTCAATAACTTTTAATTTAACAGTTAATTTAGTTTTCAGTAATGAGTAAATAATGTCTGAATGTTTATTCGAGAATGCATGTTAATTTAATCTTTCAATAATTTAATCATAAGCCACATCAAAAAGGTTTGTTTTTGAATGCATTATCACTTTATTTTATGCTTGTGGGAAAATTTTAAATGCTTAATCAATTCAGTTTATCTGTATTCACTTATCAATAATTAATAAATGCAATGCACTTTAATTTTGCAATCAATTAATTCAATAATGAGTAAATAATGTCAAAATAGTTATTTATAAATGCATATAAATTTAATATTTGAATAATTTAATTAAATGTCAAAAAATATTACTTTTTGCATGAATTATCCTGTTTAAATTCTAAATTTTTCTGTGTAATTTACTATTCAGTAAAGAGTAAACAATGTCAAAATGTTTATTTGTGAATGCATATTACATTAATTTTTCAATAATACAACTCAGTCTCATAAACCCTGTCAAAATATTGACTTTTTGCATGAATTATCCCTTTTAATTCGCTCTTTTGAACTCCTTGGCACATCATTGTATCCTCCACCAGTGCTGCAGTGAAAATAAAAGCAAAACAGAGCTCAACAGATGGACATAATTGATGTGGCGCAGTCAGAAGGGCTCTCGGAGGGAATGTTTGGGACGATGTGAGATCCGAGGTCATCTGGAGTGCAGTAGGAACGTCTCCGGTGTCTTCTGGGATGCCGCTGCTGGTAGTTCCTGTTTGCGGTCACGAGGCAGTCACGCATTACTAGTGAAGCATAGCTAAAGACAGGAGAGCAACCAAGATAAAGCGGTACGGAGCCGTCGCTGATGGAGCTCTTTACAGCGTGAAGCAGCAGGAGTTGTGTTTTAGCAAAGAGGCTTAACCCTTATGAATACATTTTCTGCTTGTTTCTCCATTACTGGAGGCATCATAAGCCCGTCACACAAGCGTGATCGCATTTCAGCACCGCTCAGCCCCAAAACCATGTGTTATGCCTGGCTCTGTATTTTTTTATTTTTTTTTGGTGTGTGTGTGGGTTTTATGTATTTTTTTAAAGTGATTTTCTTTATTCATATGCCTTTGGGTGTCAGAGGTGACAGAAAAGAGGAAGGGAGCTGACATGCGTTGATTTGTTGTTGTTGTTGTTTGTATTGTGAGATTTCCTGCATCATTTTTGTTCTGCAACTCCAATGCTTACAAATATGATATGCGCTGAAGGTTTGAAGAAACTTTATCATTGAAAAGAGTGAAGCAGGGTTATTATTGTAAAATGCCCCTTTTTGCAAGATGTAAAAGAACGCTAGATGTAAACAGTAGGGGGCGCTCTTGGCAAGTTTTTAACAGAAGAGGTGCTCTAGGGTAGGTATTGGTGGTGCTTTAGGCTAGCTTTAAACAGCAGATGGCGCACAAGGCTAGATATTAACAGCAGAGGCGCTTTAGGCTAGGTTTTAACAGTAGGTGGTGCTCTAGGCAATTTTTTTTTAGCAGAGGTGCTCTAGGCTAGTTTTTAACAAAAGGTGGGGCCCTGGACTAGCTTTTAACAGCAGACGGCATTCTAGGTTAAGTATTAACAGCATACTGTGCTTTACGCTAGTTTTTAAGAGCACCAATGTGCTGTGAAATCTAACCTAGAGCACCATCTACTGTTTATATCAAGCTTAGAGCACCTTCTGCTGTTTATAAATAACCTAGAGTGCTGTCTGCTGTTATAAACTAGCCTAGGGCACTGTCTGCTGTTAATATCTAGCCTAGAACATCGTCAGCTGTTAAAACTAGTCTAGAGCCCGCCTGCTGTAAAAAACGTAGAGCTCCATCTGCTTTTAAAAACTAGCCTAGAGCACCATTTGCTGTTAAACCTAGTCTAGAGCACCATCTGCTGTTAAAAACCAGCCTAGAGCGCTGTCTGCTATTAATATCTAGCCTAGACCACCATCATCTGGTAATATCTAGCCAAGAGCTCCATAATGCTGTTAATATCTAACCTAGAGCGCCGTTTGTGGTTTAAACCTAGTCTAGAGCACCACTCGCTGTTAGTATCTAGCCTAGAGCGCGGTCTGATGTTAAAAACTAGCCTAGAGCACTGTCTGCTGTTAAAAACTAGCCTAGAGCACCGTATGCTGCTAAAAACTAGCCTAGAGCGCCGTCTGCTGTTAAAAACTAGCCAATTGCCATCTGCTGTTAAAAACTAGCCTAGAGCACTGTATGCTGTTAAAAACTAGACTAGAGCACCGTCTGCTGTTGAAAACCAGCCTACAGCACGGTCTGCAATTAATATCTAGCCTAGAGTGCTGTCTGTTGTTTACATGTAGCCTAGATTGCATTCTGCTGTTAAACTAAAGCCAAGAGTGCCTTCTTCTGTTTAACACTAGCTTAGAATGCAACTAGCCTCTGTTGTTAAAGTTAGCCTTGAGTGCTGTGTGCTAATATTTAGCCTCGAGCACCACCTGCTGTTAATATATAGGCTAGATCACCATCTGCTGTTAAAACTAACCTAGAGCTCCATCTGCTAATGTGTGGCCTATAGCACCATCTGCAGTTAATATCTAGCCTAGAGCCCAATCTGCAGTTAAAACGAATCTAGAGCGTCATCTGCTGCTAATATCTAATCTAGAGCGCCATCTACTGTTAATATCTAGCCTAGAGCACCATCTGCTGTTAAAACTACTCTAGCGCACAGCTTGCTGTTAATATCTAGCCTTGAACACCGTCTACTGTTAATATCTATCCTAGAGCGTCATCTGCTGTTAATATCTAGCCTAGAGCACCATCTGCTGTTAAAACTGGTCTAGAGCGCCTTCTGCTGTTAATATCTAGCCTTGAACACCATCTGCTGTTAATATCTATTCTAAAGCACCACTTACTTTTGATATCCAGCCTAGCGCGCCATCTGCTGTTAAAACTAGTTTAGAGCACCATCTGCTGTTAATATCTAGCCTAGAGCACCATCTGCTGTTAAAACTACTCTAGCGCACAGCTTGCTGTTAATATCTAGCCTTGAACACCGTCTACTGTTAATATCTATCCTAGAGCACCATCTGCTGTTAATATCTAGCCTAGAGCACCATCTGCTGTTAAAACTAGTCTAGAGCACTATCTGCTGTTAATATGTAGCCTAGAGCACCATCTGCTGTTCATTTCTAGCCTAGAACGCAGTCTGCTGTTAATATCTAGCCTAGAGCACCGTCTGCTGTATAAACTAGTCTAGAGCACCATCTGCTGTTAATATCTAGCCTAGAGCGCCATCTGCTGTTAGTATCTAGCCTTGAGTTCCATCTGCTGTTAATATCTAGCCTAGAGCACTGTCTGATGTTAATATCCAGCCTAGAGCACCATCTGCTGTTAATATCTAGCCTAGAGCGCCATCTGCTGGTAATATCTAGTTTTGAGTGCCATCTGCTGTTAAGATCTAGCCTAGAGCGCTGTTTGATGTTAATATCTAGCCTAGTGCGCCATCTGCTGTTAATATCTAGTCTAGAGCACCATCTGCTGTTAATATCTAGCCTAGAGCACTCTTTAATGTTATTATCTAGCCTAGAGCTCAGAATTGATTCAAGTGAGAACAGCAATGTGTTTTGTCAATCTCAGAATCGATTTCTTGAATGATTTTCACCACAGCTCTACTATGTCTACTTTTAATATCATAGCTTGTTCTCTCACAATTGTGTCGCTGATTTTTAACCCGAGCCCTGAAATCCCAGTGTCTCAGTTCCAGCACGGCAGTTATTGCGTAACATTTGATGAGCTTTTAAACAGATAATTAATCTGTCACTCACCTTTATCTCATGATCTTTCATGGACGCTTTCCTCTCATGGAGCGAATAGAGATTTATGGGCAAACATGCTGAAGCGTTTCAACATTATAACCTCCGTGATGAGATTAAAGTGCTGTTTGTCCTTGTAAATCACGAGTCTGCCATGATATTTGTAAAGCATCCATCATAAGTGTGTTTAAATCTGCTAAACCAGGAGTGTTTTTATCATCATGCATCTGTTTTTTTTTTTGCTCCACCAAGTGATTCTCATCTCAAGGCATCCTTCAGTTCAGAATTAGAAAAGCAAGAGTCTCGGTTGCATCTGAAAGTGCTTGAGCTTTGGCTGTTGGCGTGTATTTCTTTCTCGCTGCGTTCTGTTCACACATGACAGGATCTGGTTTCAAGTGGCGGAATGAATTGATCTGTGAGGCGCGTGCGGGAGAGATTGAATCTAGATCATAAATGGAAAGTTTAGCGGAGCGTGGTTTTTCTACCAAGGACAAGAATCAGAAATAAAAGGTGAAATGTGGATTATTGACTGTAATACTTTAGAAACAAAGTGTACGGCTGTAAGATTGAATGAGACGCATTGGAGTTATTTTAAAATGTTTGGTAAAAGTCGGAGTTTTTTTTATTTTAAATTTTTTTTAGCAAGTTTGTTTGTACTGTAATAAAACAAGTCCATGGCAGAAAATGTGCAGTGGGGCTGCTTGATTATGAGAAAAAATTATAATTGCAATTATTTTGGTCATAATTGTATTCACAATTATTCAAAACGATATACAGTTCATGGTTTCCGCTACATTCATTCTTCCGTAGCAGGGCGCCACACCAAAATTCATCCTGCCACGGCTACAGTACAGCAGGGGTTTTCAAACTGTGGGTCGCGACCCACTAGTGGGTCACACAGTGAACAAAGGTAGGTAACGGAACGTCACATAGCTGCAGCTATATTTACATTGCCGTGAATCAAAACCAGTACGATTGACGGCAATAACTCAAAAACCTCTAAGCCTAAAAAGATCTAAAGTGTGTTTCCTACAAAAAGACAACGCTGCTTATGTTTCACAGCTGTCTTTTTCTTTTTTTTCGCTCGACATTACGAGCACTGCTCCGTTTGAGCCCTCGCAATCTGCGTTTAGCCGGGAGAGCTCTCGCTGAGCTCTCAATAAGGGACCGTTGGAAAAGTGCTTTTTTTTTTTTTTTTTTTTTTTTTTTTTGCTCCGTCCTGCATGTTTTATTTTAAACACAACTAATTTTCTCTTAAATGAGCAGAAACAGTTACTAAAGTAGTCGAATGCTTCATTATAGATCTGTGCATTCTTACATTAACACCTATCAAACAAAACACAAAGAGTGATTTATTTGCTGCTCTTCACTAAATAACTATAGTAACTTTAATCAATATGCAAATGCAATCAAAAGTTAAATAGATTTTATAGCTTTATTTATTTTCTGTCTAGGCCATTGATTTTAATAAGCTAAACCTTTTATTTATTGTCAATATTTTCTTATGTTTGCTATGTATTCTATCATTTGAAGCTATTTGTTGTCCCATATTTTTGACATCCCAACGTTGACAGATTGCTAATCAATAAATAGCTATAGTGCTATCTGTTAGTTTTAACGTCAGCTAATGTTATGGAAGGGCATAGATGTTATGGAAAATAGTAATAGTAATGTAACTACCCCCATCAATCCTTCCTCAAGCAAATGTGTAAATATTAGATCTATTCAGCAATAATGTTAATTGCATTGGCATTTTTATCTGAAATTTTTTTCCAGCTTGTAGTAGTCAATTAAAAAGCGATTTAGTTTCTTATGACTACACTAGCAGTGGAATTCACTGCGATGTGACGGGGCTTGATCATAATGCAGGGGCTTGATCAAAGGTTGATCATATTCTCTTCTGAAAAAGGAAGAGTGTCTTTTTCAACAAAAAAATGATCACAGTTACAGCCAGCGCACCACAAAAAGCACTTCGAGCCTCATTTTGTGCAAATCAAATCGCAAAATCCAAAAAGCCACACACTATATATTTTTGACTGCTTTGAATGGATACATTCGAAATACATAATTTTGTTTTACCTATTTTTCCATAATAAAATATTATGGTGGGTCTTGAGATTGAATTACTTGCCTAGGTGGGCCCCGGAATAAAAAAGTTTGGGAATCCCTGCATTACAGCTTCCTTTTTAAAATATTCGGTCGTTTTTTAAATAGCGGGTTAAAATCGCATTGAAAACGTATGAAAAGGTAAGTGAAAAATAACAGCGCAAACTTTTCTGTGGCCGTAGTAGTGCTGTGCGTTCTGCTTAACCCTTTAAGTCAGGGGTCTCAAACTCAATTTACCTGGGGGCCAGGAGGCAAAGTCTGGGTGAGGCTGGGCCGCATAAGGGATTTCACAAAAATAAGTCCTCAAATGTCATTATTAACAGTTTTAATTATTTCTTCTGAACATGAAGTGTCCTGAACATTAATAGAACATTGAGTGAAGATTATGAACAGTTCCTCTGAACATGGCATCTTTTGCCTACTCCTTAATGCCAGAGACTTGACAGCGCTTCTTCTCACAAATTTGAACCACATTTGGAGACCCTCAGTATGGCTTGAAGATGATCATCATTAAGTCTAGACCTGTACTTTGACTTATTGAAGTTCAAGGTGGAGAATAACTTCTCACACAGAAAAAAGTGGGGGAACTCACTCAAAACTTCCATTCCCTCACCTAAAAAAAAGGCATATATATGTATAAATAAAACACCCCCACCCCACTCCAGTCACATCAATCTGTACCAGTCTGTATCTACCTATAATATATATAAGATGCAGGCTGTAGCTAGGTAGGTGGCAGGCTGCAGATAGGTAGCTAAGTGGCAGGCAGGGGCGGGAACAGCTTACCTTGGTTCTGGCCGGCGCGAGTTCCCTCCTAACACTTCCCGCCCGTCACAGCGTCTAACAAAGGGGCGGGGTGCGTGGTGACGTCACCGGAATCCCCGCCCCTTTGTTTACACGGCGGGCGGGGAATGCCAGTGACCGCTGTGTACGAATAGAATCAGCGGAGCGGGGAGCTGTACAGTTCTGTTCTGTCAGTGTACAGCGGTCGGCGCGGGCCACAAAATATTGCACTGAGGGCGGCAAATGGCCCGCGGGCCGCAAGTTTGAGACCCCTGCTTTAAGGCGACGTGCTGACTGACTGACTGACAGGTGCGAGATGCGTGAGGCCAGCAAACACGACGTAGCTTTCAGTAATGATGAACACAGTCTCCATAATTATACTTTATTTATAGATAAAGGTCTGCGGCTCTGCATATAATGACTTTATCTTGCTGGAGCTTATAGCCGTTTCACTTTACTTCAGGACGCATTGATGCCGCGGTCCGCTCCGCAAGTCTATCGGAGACATTCATAAATATTCCTAGCAAATCTAATAAATGTTGGAGGCATACTCTCTACATAAACACACAAAATCACACTTCAGCCGCGTTTATTTGAGGGCGCACAAGAAAATCTGCACTTGAGGAGCGTATATTTAGGGGCGCGCAAGAAGTTTTATGCACGAACAGAGGAAATCGGCGCTCGAGCAGAGATTGACATGCTCGTAGGCTATTACATATATGCGATCTCGACTGAATACTGCGCCCACGACATTTGTCAATGAAATAACGCCAAATGTAGTGGTAGATCTGTGTAAAATGGCCAGCAGAGTCTGCCGCCACAGCTGGAAAAATCCTAGAGGAAACACTGCAGTTGAAGTCAAAACTATCCGCCCTCCTGTTTTTTTATTCATTCATTTTTTTTCGGCTTAATCTGCGGTCACCACAGCGGAATGAACCGCTAACTTATCCAGCATATGTTTTATGCAGCGGATGCCCTTCCAGCTGCAACCCATCACTGGAAAACATCCATACACTCATTCGCACACATTAGGGATGTGCACAATTATTCGATTAATAGATTACTCGAACGCATCAATGACGATCGAGCATGAAAACAATGATTGATTGCCTGTAAAGTTTAATTACCTTCATTCTCTCTGATTGGTTATGCTGGTATCTGGGCGGTAGTTTGATATTTGAACCAATCAATCAGTAAATCAATCAATTAACCTGTCAGTCAGTCAATAAATCAATCAATGCCTCAGTAAACATCAAGGCTTAACAGAAAGTGTTCAGTTTTTGCCAGTAGTTTTAGTGTTTCTACAGGGCATGCTTGTCCTTTTTTGCTCATTATTATACAGCGCTGCACGTAAACATGTAAACGTTCTAGTTTATGATTTGAGAATGTCAAACTCCATTAAATGCCTGCTGTTTTAGCTCTCTTTCTGTCTTTTATTTCTGTGATTGACGTGAAATGTGTTTATATCTCATTAGTTGTCTTGATGTGTCCACTAGCAGAGGTTGGACTGAAGTAGAGAACAAAAGCACTGTGTTTTAATGATACGCTGTGCGCTTTTCAGTTCTGTAGTGTAAAGACACAGAACATGCTGCCGTATATATTTAAACCAAACCTCTTCATTATATCAAAGACATTTGTGCGTTGTTTTTTTAGCCCACATTCATACTGGAATTTACATATCTCGCCTTATTAAAGCTTGTGTGTGAGATACAAGTGAAAAAAAAACACCTATTTTTTAATATTAAACATACTTGTAAAGTAATTTATTAAAGCTGCGGAAAATCCCAAGGATGTTTCTTGTTTTTTATTATCGTTGGTGTTTATTTGCAGTATAATTGTTATATTGATTCATTCATTTTCTTTTAACTTAGTCCCTTATTTATCAGGGGTCACCACAGCGGAGTGAACTACCAACTTATCTAGCATATGCTTTACACAGCAGATGCAAACTAGTACTGGGAAACACCCATACACACTCACATTCACACAAATTTTGTATACCCAATTCTCTTATAGCGCATGTGTTTGCACTGTGAGGTAAACCGGAGCACCCGGAGGAAACCCACACCAACACGGGGAGAACATGCAAACTCCATGCCAACTGGACCAGCCGGGACTCAAACAAGCAACCTTTTTGCTGCGAGGCCACAGTGCTTACCACTGAGCCACCATGCCATATCAATCTCTCACAGATTTTTGCTTCATTTAAAACTTGATACAGATCTGCAGTTCTCTGAATGTGCTTTTAACATTATATTTAAGAGAATGATTATACATAAATTTTTTAGAGCACTTTGTGTGTGTAAATCATGATTTATTGAGATATTTTTGAGTATTAGCGAATTTCTCAGATGCTTTAGTAAAGCATTGGATATTGCATCAAATTACATTTACAGAATTGTTCTTTTTAAATGGGTATAAACGTATTAAATGCAGGTAAAGTGTGTGTTTTAGTGTTGTAATAATATTGGTGAAATATTGTTTTATCATCATTTATTGACATTGTAAAAATAAATAATGTAAAAATTAAATAATGCATGTATGCTGCTTCATATATATTATAGTAAAAGTGAGCATACTAGTAAATTATATTATATTTTAAATGTTTAAAAGCAGACAACTGGGAAAAAAACCTTAATTATATGTTATAAATCATTTGTTTTACTGTTACATAATAATAATAATAATAATAATAATAATAATAATAATAATAATAATAATAATTGGAAAAATTTATTATAAAAATAGGAATTAATAATAATAATTATTATCTATAATAATAATAATTAAAAATATATAATACTACTACTACTACTACTAATAATAATAATAATAAAAAAATAATAACAATAGTAATTATTATTATTATTATTATTATTATTAGTAGTAGTAGTAGTAGTAGTAATAATAATAATAATAATAATAATAATATTATTATTATATATCCCCCACAGTCCAAAGACATGCGATTTATAGGTAAATTGGGTAAGCTAAATAGTTCGTAGTGTATGTGTGTGAATGAGAGTGTATGGATGTTTCCAAGTGATGGGTTGCAGCTGGAAGGGCATCCGCTGTGTAAAACATATCCTTGATAAGTTGGCGGTTCATTCCGCTGTGGTGACCCCTGATTAATAAAGGGAATAAGCCGAAAAGAAAATGAATGAATTATTATTATTATTATTATTTTTATTATTATGGGGCAGCAAGATGGCTCAGTCGTTAGCCCTGTTGCCTCACAGCAAGAAGGTCACTGGTCCAGGTTCAAGTTTCTGTGTGGAGTTTGCATGTCCTCCCCATGTTGGCGTGGGTTTCCTCTGGGAGCGTCTAAACACATGTTGTATAGGGGAATTGAAGAAACTAATTTGGCCATATGTGTGCAAATGTGAGAGTGTGTGGATATTTACCAATACTGGGTTGCAGCTGAAAGGACATTCGCTGCCTAAAACATATGCTGAATTAGTTAGTGGTCCATTCACCTGTGGCGATCCCTGATAAACAAGGGACTAAGTCGAAGAAGAATGAATGAATGAATAAATGAATGAATGAGTGATTATTAGTAGTGGAGGTGGTAATAGTAGTAGTAGTAGTGCTACTAATACTACTAAAATAATTATAATTTTAAAGCTTTTTTGCTTCATTTGAGGCTGGGGCAGAGCTGCATTTTTCTGAATGTGCTTTTGAATGTTTAATTACAGAAATGTATAAATTCATTATCATAAACACCTCTCAAAATAATCGTGTATTAGAAGTATTTTGTGGTATAAGAGCATTCCTTAGATGTTTTGGCAAAACATTTCATATTGCATCCAATTACATTTACTGATATGCTTTCTTTTTGACATAGAAAGCATATTGAATGCCAGTAAAGTGCAGTAAAAACCTGTCATGCTCATTTTGACAAGAAGTCAAACTAGATTCTTAAAGTTTGAGGACAAACTTTGAGGCTGGCTTGTGAACGCCTGATGGTAATAGTTTATTTAGTTTAAACCGTTTTAAAAAGTATGAAAAGATAGATAGATAGATAGATAGATAGATAGATAGATAGATAGATAGATAGATAGATAGATAGATAGATAGATAGATAGATAGATAGATGGATGGATGGATGGATGGATGGATGGATGGATGGATGGATGGATGGATGGATGGATGGATGGATGGATGGATAAGTAAGTAGATGGTAAGTGGGTAGATAGATAGATAGATAGATAGATAGATAGATAGATAGATAGATAGATAGATAGATAGATAGATAGATAGATAGATAGATAGATAGATGGATAGATTACCATGTTACAAGCATGATTCTAGCATAAATTAGCATGTTAGTACCATGCCTCTAGTATGAATTAGCATGTTACTAGCATGATTCTAGTGTGAATTAGCATGTTACTAGCATGATTCTAGCATGAATTAGCTTGATTCTAGCATAAATTAGAATGTTACTAGCATGATTCTAGTATGAATTAGCATGTTACTAGCATGATTCTAGCATGAATTAGCCTGATTCTAGCATAAATTAGAATGTTACTAGCATGATTCTAGTATGAATTAGCATGTTACTAGCATGATTCTAGCATGAATTAGCCTGATTCTAGCATAAATTAGCATGTTACTAGCATGATTCTAGTATGAATTAGCATGTTACTAGTATGATTCTAGCATGAATCAGCATGTTACTAGCAAAATTCTAGCACAAATTAGCATGTAACAAGCATGATTCTAGCATAAATTAGCATGTTATTAGCATAATTCTAACGTTAATTAGTATGTTACTAGCTTGATTCTAGCATGAATTAGCATGTTGTTAGCATGATTCTAGCATAAATTAGCATGTTACTAGCATGATAGATAGATAGATCTATGCAGTGGAAGTCTATGGGACAGTTTCTAGGGTCCCAAAAGTGGTTGCTAGGGTGTGGCCAGAAAGTTAAAAGCTCATCAGTTATTGGCAGTTAGCTAGTCTGAGTAAAATGAGCCCAGCTAGAAGTCTGTAGGACAGTCTGATGCAGAGTTATGAGGTCACAAAGTTTGGTGCAATGTTAAGTCAATGGGATTTTTCCAACGGTCCCAGGACATTTTTATGATGTTTTATAAGTCTTTGAAAACGACCCTTTGGCTGCATTTACACTGCACTGTTCAAGTGACTCAATTCCGATCGGAATGGATCAGATCGGATATGGTCCATGTACGTGTAAGCAGAAACAAATCACATGGATTCCCATTTACTCAAATCAGATTCAGGCCTTGTTCATCTGTGGAAATTTATCCGATATGAATCGGATCTATGCCGTTGTGTCTGCAGTGTAAGCAGGTTTTTCACTGTCAATGTAAGTCGTGCATCATTAAAAACCATAGCGAATGACGTCAAGTCTGACACTGTCTTTTCAGAACAGACTTCAGCAGAGTCCCAAACCTTAAATCTCATACACGAGGACTTAAACAGCTTTTATATTGTCATATAGCACAGGTATTTAAGCATGTTAACGAGAGCGAGAGAGCGCAATGTCTGCCACATAACCAATATAAACTAATCTAAAACTAGTGCAAACATCACATGCATAAATCAGGCCATGGACATTACATTAAGATGCCTGAAGGTTTAAAAAGTCAATATATCCAAAGACGATGGACAAATGAGAACCTTTCTGTTGTAAACTAGAGTAAAACAGCTTGTCAAAAGCTGCGAACAGATTACATACAGGAATAGAGAAAAGAGACCTCTTTAATTATCAGCTGTTAGTCAGCGCCTGCTCTTTTTTTTTTCCTGGTCATTGCGCCTTTGCCGTGTGCTGTGTAAATGCAGATGATCGGATACGAGTCGCGTTTAAAAGATGATGTAAGCAGGTCATCAAAAAAATTGGATACAGTTACAAAATCAGAATTGACCATCAAAAAGAAGCGTCAAGTGTGAAGAAGCGTCAAGTGTGAGTGATTTATATGTTAAGCCAATGCAAAGACGCAAATAGACAACCTGCAGCGTGATGCGCGCGAATGAAGCAGCGCGAGTTGAGAATTTTGCGCGATTGTTCAAGAGTTTTGAGTGCTCAAGTTCGAAAAATCTGAACTTAAGCGGACATTCGCACCGTGTTAACCAATCAGCTTTCACTTGTAGGGGCATGCTTATGACATGGCGCCTGTTGTTGGTGTCCCGGGGGGGGATCCTTCAGCCGACACTGAACAACAGCTGATCAAACTGGGCTCGGCTCAGTCGGAATCACCACTTAAATCCTTCATCATCCAGGTATAGTTCCTGGAAGAGTTGATGAACTCGCAGAGCTGGGTGCACCTCTGAAAGGATCTAGTGGACTCAGACATGGCTCCAAATGAATCAACGCTGTTTTTCAGCCTTTTTAAAGCACATAAACAAAGCTACTCGCTCAATAAAATCCATGTAAGCCATTTAGCAACAAAGCTAGACAGTAGACAGGGTAGACCGAAGCCCCGCTTATGATGCGAATCCGCATCTATTGCTCAGTGAATTTGATGCACGAATAAAGCAAGTAAACTCAATGTTCACTTGTCTATTTACGCGTGAATAGCGCAATTTATCCGCGTGTATGGCATCTGGTGTGAACAGCATTAGGCTTTCATTCATTTCAAATGGACTTCAACAAAATCTTTCTGAGTTAAAATTAGTTTTAAATGCCAGTAAAATAAAACTTACGTTATTTTCAAATTCGAAACAAGCCAAGCAAAAACTAGATCCTATTGCTACTACTCATGGTGCAGAGATTGTATCGGTTGTCCCAGTACAAATATCTTGGAATTTTAATTGATGATACACTTTCTTTTAGTACTCACATTTAGCAATTGGTGAAAAAATTAAAAGTGGTTTTAGGCTTTTATTTTAGAATTAAAAACTGACTTTCTTTTGATGCTAAAAAGAAGCTGGTTGAGGCAACAGTCATGTCGACATTGGACTATGGTGATGTTATCTATATGCATGCTTCGTCTCAAAGTCTGAATGCATTGGATACTGTTTACCATGGTGCACTTAGATTTATAACAAATTTTAAATCCCTTACTCATCATTGTGTGCTGTATACTAGGAAAGGTTGGTCTGCTTTGTCCATTCGTAGGCTCAAGCATTGGCGTATCCTTGTTTACAAATCTATATTGGGTTTACTCCCATCATATCTCCAGAATTACATTTGTAAAAAGCCTGTGCCTAACTATGGTCTTTGGTCACAGGATATTTATTTATTGTCTGTTCCTAAAGTTCCTAAAAATCTTGGCCAGGACGCTTTTGTAAAAGAGATTTTTAATCTCAATGTGTCTTTCCTGGTGAAATAAAGGTTATAATAATAATAATAATAATAATAATAATAATAATAATAATAATAATAATAATAATAATAATAATAATAAAATAATAATAAAATAATAATAACAATAATAATAATAATAATAATGATAATAATTCTAGTTGTGCATTGTGGTGACTGTCACTTTAAATTTAAATGAGATTGTGCTCTTTTTCAGAAGAGGGCGGCGCTACAAAGGCCTCTGTGTCAGCGTAGTGGCACATTCAAAAACAAGACTAACATCCTATGCTAATAAGGGAGAGATGGTCACTAGTGGGCGGGGCTTTTCTCCTCTGATAAGACGTACAAAGGCAGAATGTCAATCAAAGTGTGTCTGTTTTTATCGAGTGTGATCATAAAAAATACAATTAATACATTTTTACAATTAGAAGCTGATTATATTCAGGCAATGTTGGCCCACAATCCCTTATAAAAGTTCTTTTTCCATCTTTATCAGAGCTGTATGTTATTATCTGCACTTTATACAGTGTGTTTGGCTCAGCAGCAGAAGAGAAAGGTCTGCTGATTCATTGATTGTTTTGGTTTTTGGCACATTGAAGCGGCTCTAAAGCTCCTATCAATTCTCATCTCTTTCTGATTTAGACTATAAAGAAAGCTATTTTGTGTGTCTTTGAACGAAGCGCATGAATAATGCACATACAAATACGCATATATTGTGGTGGATGATACATAGTTAAATAGTTTCTCTCTATATATTCAAGCCCTGTGACAGTACTCAATGTATGGTGCTCTGAAGTGGAAGCATCTTTTAAACAAACACTCATTTCATTGATTCAAAATGCAAATGATTCATTGGATCACTTATAAGATTATTAATTAAAACTGAAAGTTGGTCATCACACATCTAAAATGATAATAATAATAATTCTACGAGTCAGTAGCCCCTTTCACATATACAGACCTACATGCAAACTTATTCTCATTAGTTTCTTATTGTCAGTAAAATATCTGTTGAAGGATCAGTATTACCAGAATATTAAGCAGTTACGAATACTCAAATGGAGCATCAAAATAAAGAGTTACCAAAAATAAAAATGAAAAAGTACAATTTACTTTGTAAGGCGACGCAGTAGGTACCACCCCAGTGCATCTGGCGATTATATGAATGATTAAACAGAAGCACTCGTGCTAGATGTGGCAAATACTTACCTGAAAACTCCACCCCACAAACTTTTCATAGCGGACTTGAAGCCACTGGAAGTCTGGTGGATTAACATTCAGCACATGATCACTAGTAAGATGTGTCATTATTTGTAACTTTAGATGCCATGGTTTCTTAAATAAAATCTGTCAGTGTTATCTTCATTCATCTTCAGCGCTTTACAATTTTTCACGGTAGTAGCTCTCTCTGTCATCCCAAGCCAGAAGACATTGACTGAGTGATTGACAGCTGATATTTCAGTGCTAGAGCAGTGGTGGACCAATAAGAAGAGCACGAAGGCGGGGCAAGCATTACGGACTTGTCTTTGTTTTCTTGCAGCAAGTTGACATGACTACTGTTTTAAACCATTCCTGAGCGCTGCGTTTCGAGTGCAGAGATGCATTCTGCGTGAATGTCTCCCAAATCCGCACATGTGGTGAACATTTTGCAGTAAAAACTGGTCGCACACAACAATTTTATGCACTCGCACAAATGCTCCCAAATATATTTTGTGGTCGCATAGATAAAATTTCGGGCGCATATGCGACCAAAATGGTCGTAATTTCGAGCCGTGTAAATGTTTTTTTTTTTTAGTTTAAATCTTATACAAGCACTATGTCAAATAATGCATCTTATTAATATTTCAGAAACCATATTTGCATATTGCCAGTATTAAATTTAACTAACTGTATTAATGTTATTTGAACATGACATTTTCAGAAAAAACATCATCATTGCTCTGAATTTTTTAGGTAAATAAGTCCAAGTGACTATATGGCGATATATGCACTACTTGACAGAAGTCTTGTCGTCGATCTTAGTTGTAAGAGCAGCAAATAATAACTTGACTTCTAGTCGATCAGTTGGACCCAAGATTCTCTTAAAAAATCAGTCAAGTTTGGTGAAGGAAAAATCATGGTTTGGCCTTACATTCAGTATGGAAGCTTGCAGAGTGGATGGCAATGTCACCAGCCTGAGCTATCAAGATATTTGTGCTGCCCATTACATTACAAACCACAGGAGAGGGCGAATTCTCCAGCAGGATAGCGCTCCTTCTCATACTTCAGCCTCCACATCAAAGCTCCTGACAGCAAAGAAGGTCAAAGATTGCTCCAAGATTGGCCAGCCCAGTCACCAGAGATGAACATTGTTGAGCACGTCTGGGGTAAGATGAAAGAGGAGGCATTGAAGATGAATCCAAAGAGTCTTGATGAACTCTGGGAGTCCTATAAGAACGCTTTCTTTGCCATTCCAGATGACTTTATTAATCAGTGATTTGAGTCATTGCAGAGATGTATGGATGCAGTCCTCCAAGCTCATGATGGAGTCAGACACAATATTCATTCTGTTTCCACTGCAGCAAAGTCCTTGCAAGTCCTTGAATTTGGTGTCCGTGAAAGGGTAGTAACCCTGTGTTCATCAGCCAATCAGAATTAAGCATTCAGCAGCCTGTAGTAGAGTTATTCAATGGAAACTCGTTGGTTAAATGCGTGTGCTTTCACACACAGTTAAATCGCACTCGCCAAACATGTTCATTGACACACTCGCTGTTAGCGTTTTGCTCTTTTGTGCGGCTGTCACACATCACGCCGGATTGATCTGTAAAGCAATCGCTTATCTCAACTCTCTGGACAACATGCGACCTCTCGTCTTTTGTGCTGAATTTAAAAGCCCAATCTTAAAGAATGAATAGTGCCACAATGGAGATATCGAACCAGACATGTGAAATGCTTTTACATCTACATTCAGTGCGTTTAGCGATTCCAGCCAGCAGCAGCTTCTTTGATGAAAAGCTGCCCAACATAATGCTTTAACTTCTATTAGGATTAATTATGTTTAACACCTTTAAGATGATGTAACACACGCATCTAATTAACATTAAAGCTGTTTGATCGTGTTGTGCGATGAGGTGAAACGGCACATCAGTACTGTGTGTGATGGAGAATGGCTGTTTTAACAGCTCGTATATTTATAAATCTAATCCAGATGGTAATTTGAAGCCTTTGCGTGGCGTAATGAGTGATAAACATCATTTTCCAGTCAAACGCATGTAGTTTTTGATACTTATAAACTTGATCCTGTGATAAATTGTTATGCATTTGATGTTAAGGGGGAGCTATTATGCTAAAATCAGTTGTATAAAGCCTAGTTCACACTACAGGATTGTAAACATCAGCAGATCGCTGTGCCGTTCACACTACATGACTTGACTTTGTGTCTTTTAATCTCTGTGGTGTTCACACTACGCAACACTCCGTGAACGATCCACAAGAGGGGGGTCACACACTACATGATCTGACAACAACTCATTCCCCATCAGCTCATTCAAGCTACCAAACCACAGCCAATGAAAATTTGAGGGAGGAGTCGTCAGAAAAAGCTGAACACTATTGGCTGCTTGTGTGCTGATGACACCACTGACAGCGTTTCAAGCTTTGGAGAAAGCATTTAAAAACATCGTCAAATTAGCTAATTTATGAGCGGATTAATCACTCATCTGCAGGTTCCAGTGGATAGATACACAGAGAGTTTTTAATTTTTGTAAATTTATAACTCTTTGAAATAAAACTAACATATTTATAACACCCTGCCGTTTTCTAACTATCAGTGTATTTCTTTCTGACATTGCTATTTTTTTATTACAAAACAGTAAAGAACTGAGCATTTCTGCCTTAAATTACCATATTGGTCAAAATGACTGCATGCATGTCTGATACTTTTCGCTGTGACTTTAAATGTGTGTGCATTTTCTTGCCTGGCAACTTCCTGCTAACATAAACAAAACTTTCTGATGGCAAAAACATCAATTTACTTCAGATATCTTTCAAAACAGCAGATTCTGTGCTGTGAAATAGCTCCTGTTTGAAAGTGAAAATGAAAGCCAAGACCTTTAAGTGTTTTAGTATCTTAACTACATATTTATAGGCTGTATTACCAAAAAAAGATGATATTTTTAGGGTAATGGTGTCATTAAATATGATGCCAAACATTCAAAGCTTAATTTTAATATCTCAATAATAGCTTTGAATGTAAATATGTTGTGACAGTATGGCGTTTTATATGAGAACGGTCAGAATGAGCAGTATGGTGATTCTAATAGTTACAGAATTCTAGTTCCACTGTTAATATAGTCTACTCTCATGTCTGTGCTAAGGCAGAATGAAGCGAGTGCACTGATGCCCATTCTGACCAATCACAGATGTTTCTGCTGAGCTCCTGAACACACAGGCATTCAGCTCATGCTGATCTGCTCTCTCATTGGCTGCAGCTTGTCACTACATCTGACCACACGTGGGGTTGAGTCGGCCGACTGCTCTGGAATATTTAGCATGCTGAATGTTGGATTTCTGTCTGCGAGGTGTCGGCGACGCGTCAGCGAGCCTCGTTGATGCGTTGTTCAGTAGTTCACACATAAAGAGCGGCGAGCGCCGAGCACCCGCAAATTTCTTCCCGATCACAGCCCGATCTGTCGGCGAGCTCGTTAACTTCCAAATCAGGCTTAAAATCCTCTAGTGTGAACTAGGCATAAGGGGTTTAAACACAGTTTACAGCCAGCTTATATTGTTAAAAATGTATTAATTGTATTTGTTATAGGGATGCTCATTTCGGTTAATTTTGCTAACCGACAACCGCCGCTCATTAATCGGTTATTAACGGTTAACTGGTCAGATTACTATTAATTTTATATTAAACAAATTAACGTGTCTATTTTGTGTCCGACACATTAAATATTGCATTTTAAAATACTGATTTATTTTTATATGCTAGCATATTAATAATAGAACAATACAACAGAGCATTTTCACGCACCTGCAGTGTTTAGCACAGAAGAGCAGAATAAACTAAATAAAATGAATAAAATAAATAGGACTGCCCTAAATTATTTTCACTTTAATTATTAATTTATATTACAAAACTAAAATACTGACTGATTCTTTTTAATAACCGGCATAGGCTGCTTTTTTCCAATCATATGTTTTTTTCTTCCATTAAATAAAAATCGCAGACTTCCTCAAATTGCCCGCTTCACGGAAAATATGCATTTATTTAATGCCCCGCTGTTATTATTATAAATCACAAAACCTTTTACATTTTTAATAGAAATCATTATTTTAAAGATTATAGCCCCTTTCACACATACAGACCTTTCCGGAAAATTACCGGCAATTTTCCGGAAAGGTTGTATGTGTGAACAGGCCCTTTTTGAAAATACCGGTAAATTCGTTCTGGCTATTTTCCGGAAAGAGAAGTTGTAACATTACCGGCAATTTGCCGGAATGCTGCGCTGTGTGAATGCAGAAGGAAGATTGCCATAATAAGCGCGTGCACGTCTAGAACGTGCTGACGTGAGACGTCTGCTTTAGCCAATCACAACAGTCAGACGCATTTACGTCCGCGCGGTTTATGAGAATAAAAGCCTTTGAATATTTTCCCAGACACATTTAGCTGCTAGAAGATAGTCAGGTCACGTTTATATGTTGTTCTTAATGCCAACTGTGTAAATTATCATCGATGAGATGCTTATGATAAGCCGTTGTTTGTTTACGTTTGTGTGCCTGTGAAACAGCCTGTGAGTGCCTGCACACGCACATATTATGAACATCTCGACATGCGAAAGTGATCCTGCGAAAGTTGTTCACAATATTGATCATCCACAGAGTTTGTAATTTAGTCAAATGTTTACAAACACAAGCGCAGCCGTTTAAAGCTCATTTGTGGTGAATGATGGCAGAATTTACCAGTATTTTGGAATGGATGTGTGAATGCTCTTTTCCGGAAAAATTCCGTAACGTCCTCGCCTGTGTGAACAGCGCTTTTTTGAATATACCGGTAAAGTCGTTCCGTAAATTTTTTCGGATATTTACCGGTATCACTGTGTGAAAGGGGCTTATGTCTTGCTATATGGTTTCCTCTCTCTCCCTCGCGGTTCAAGTGTGCGCTGCGTAATGAAAAGACAACAACCCCTTTCACACAGTGATACCGGTAAATATCTGGAAAATTTCCAGAACGACTTTACCGGTATATTAAAAAAAGCACTGTTCACACAGGCGAGGACGTTACGGAAATTTTCCGGAAAAGAGCATTCACACATCAACTCCAAAATACCGGTAAATTCTGCCATCATTCACCACAAATGAGCTTTAAACGGCTGCGCTTGTGTTTGTAAACATTTGACTAAATTACAAACTCTGTGGATGATCAATATTGTGAACAACTTTCGCAGGATCACTTTCGCATGTCGAGATGTTCATAATATGTGCGTGTGCTGGCGCTCACAGGCTGTTTCACAGGCACAAGGTAAACAAACAACGGCTTATCATAAGCATCTTATCAATGATTATTTACACAGTTGGCATTAAGATGAACATATAAACCTTATCTGACTAATTCCTAGCAGCTAAATGTGTCTGGGAAAATATTCAAAGGCTTTTATTCTCATAAACCGCGCGGACGTGAATGCGTCTGACTGTTGTGATTGGCTAAAGCAGACGTCTCACGTCAGCACGTTCTAGACGTGCACGCGCTTATTCCAGCAATCTCCCTTCTGCATTCACACAGCGCAGCATTCAGGCAAATTGTCGGTAATGTTACAACTTCTCTTTCCGGAAAATAGCCGGAACGAATTCACAGGTATTTTCAAAAAGGACCTTTTCACACATACAACCTTTCCGAAAAATTGCCGGTAATTTTCCGGAAAGGTCTGTAGTGTGAAAGGGGCTAATGACAACGCGCGCATATGTTGACTTTTTGTCAACAGTTTTGTTGTTTAAATATGATATTGCATTAATGTGCATACATGCTGTATAAGCTGTAAAATAAAAGGTAAAGCCTATTTGCTGCGTTTATGACGCAGATCCAGGTCAACATCAGCGCTGGTTTAGCATCAACACATCTGTTAAACAGCAATATTCTTCTTCCATTTTGCTTCTTTGGCAAATGTGTCTGTAGGCACGGGTTATACGTTATCGTCCCGCAAGTTAAATATGACTTGCAGTTGAACAAGGGGCTGAAAACAAGGCGCACCTCACTGCCTTTATATGTTGACAAGGAAAAAAGAAGAGAAGAAGCGCGGTCCTCTTATGAAACGACTGAATCAGCTGGGTATCGATTGTGCCAAAGTGTTGCTGTCTGTGTTGTTACAATTGTAATATTTAATAATATTGTGATATTCAAGATTTGTACATTCATACAGCTCTGGATAACTCAAAACAGCAATTAGACCTTCAGAGCGGTGTTAATGCGTCCTGAAGTAAAGCAAAACAGCTCTCCAGCAAGATAGAGTGATTATATGCAGAGCCATATACCTTTATCTATAAATAAAGTATAACTATAGAAACTGTGTTCATCTTAACTGAAAGCTTTGTCGTGTTTTCTGACCTCACGCATCGTGGACCTATCAGTCAGTCAGCACGTAACGCCAAAGGGTTAAACAGGTTAATACAGAAAAGTTTGCGCTGTTATGATTCACTTACCTTTTAATACCTTTTGGTGTGATTATAATCAGCTATTAAAAACAACAACAACAATAACTGAATGTTTTGAATGGGTAATGTAGCCGTGGCGGGATGCATATTGGTCCCCGCCATGGAATAATGAATGTAGCGGAAACCAAGCTCTTTAAAAGTTCTCTGTAGTTGTCTTGACAACACAAACTGCTGCTCTGGGATGAGTGCAAAAGATGCCCCTCTTAACGCAAAGGCGCATTCAATCGGCCCTTAAGCAGCCAAACTAAAAATATATAAAATAATATTTTTAATCATTTAACTGATAGCATTAATCGGTTACAAACGCACCCTTTCGGTTAACGGTTAATCGACTATTTTGAGCATCCCTAATTTGTTATAATCACACTTGATATAATCAGTCTGCAGAAACACTTTGATTGACATTCTCCCTTTGTACATGTCATCAGAAGGGGAAAGCCCCGCCCACTAGTGACCATCTCCCCCTCATTAGCATAGGATGTTAGTCTTGCTTTTGAAGCTGCCACTATGCTGACGCACAGGCATTTGTAACTCCGCCCTGTTTTAAAAATCTCGTAATCTCATTTGAATTTAAAGCGACAGTCACCAAAACTCCACAATTAGGCTCAGCCTAAAAGGGTCAGTTTTAGGGAGCCACAACACATTATTTGTGTTTTATTTTGAGCAAACACACTCAAATCATACACCGATTTTACATCTTGTTAAAAGAGACATACTAGATCCTCTAATTTCAGATTCCAGCAGGTGCACAAATGTAAGATTAATTGCACTGACTACCAAAAATTAAACAGATTAAATGTCATGAAGTGATTTAATTAGAGCTGCCAATTGAGTCATTTTAATTGGATTAATTATCTGATGTGCTGATTAAGTAATCTCATCAATCACAGTTAATTGCATACATCAATATTTGCACTGAAAGGCACCCAAAACGTGGTTTTAGAAGGCAGTTTAATCAGTTTTAGCTTGGTTGTGTTTGATCGTAAGTCAATAATTGATGTGCAAACCAGTCTTTATTGATCATATTCATGGTAGCTCAGTGGTTAGCGCTGTTGCCTCACTGCAAGAAGGTCGCTAGTTCGAGTCGTGTTCTCCCCGTGTTGGCATGGGTTTCCTCCGTGTGCGGTTTCCTCCAGTCCAAACACATGCGCTATAAGCTTCTTGGAGTTCTTCTTGATAGTAGGTTAAAGTGGTCAAAACAGATCGATAAAATGGTAATAGTTATGGGGAGAGGTTTATCAATTATTAAGAGATGTGTTGAATTTTTACCACAGTGCTGTATTTCTCAAATTGTTCAGGCAATTTTTCTTTCTTATCTAGATTACTGTCCAATGGTATGGTCGAGTGCATCAAGTAAAGACTTAGATAAATTACAGTTAGTCCAGAATAGAGCGGCACGACTCATTTCACACTGCAACAGAAGAGTTAATATTATGAAAATTCATAAAACTTTAGGTTGGTTATTGGTGAAGGATAGGGTAATTGTTTCTCTGCTGTGTTTTATAAGAAATATGTCTGTGTCAAAAGTTCCAAGTGTATTGTACTGTCAACTTTTGTATAGTAATGTTAGTCATCATTTTAACACCAGGCATGCATTAAAAGGAAATTGGGTCCCACTTTATATTAAGTGTCCTTAACTACTATGTACTTGCATCAAAAAAATAAATACAATGTACTTACCGTGTTTATAATGTATTTGAGAACACTTGTGGTGCTTTTGAGTTGGGATAGAGGTTGGGTTATGGACAGGTTTGGTGGCATGGGTAGGTTTAAGGGTGGGTTAAGGTGTAAGGGATGGTCAACAGTGTATTCACAAATGTGATTACAAAAGTTAATTACGGATGTAATTACATACATGTATTTAATCAAGCATAAGTACACAATAAATACATGCAGACAACCTATACACAATAAGTATGCACAATAAGTACATTGTAACAAACTATTAGTTCCTATGTAAGTACATATTAGTTAAGGCCACTTAATATAAAGTGGGACCAGAATTTTTTTGCTTCCCATTTCAAAAACTAATGCAAAGCAACGTACCGTGATGTATAGAGGAATGAAAATATGGAATGAACTACCATCAGACATTACATGCTTTGTAACAAGTAAAATGAGGTTTAAAAAATCATTTAAAAAATATTAAATGGAACAATATTAAGTGGATTGTTGATTTGATTGTTATGTATGAATTTTGTATTTTAATGTTTTTATTAGTCTTTGTTGTTGTGTGTTAATGTAATTTTGGGTTATGTTCGATGGACCCCAGGAACAATAGCCACTACCTTGGTGGTGGCTAATGGGGATCCTGATAAATAAATAAAATAAATAAAAAAATATGGGAGAATTGAATAACTAAATTGGCCGGAGTGAATGAGTGTGGATGTTTCTCAGTACTGGGTTGCAGCTGGAAGGGCATCAGCTAGATATTTTATAAAAACAATTAACAACAAAGGAGTTTAGAAATGTTATTTATAAAGTATTTGGATGTGATGACATTAATCAAATTGTGCACACAGAGCATTTTTGGGTAAGCAAAACCATCATAAACTGCCTTTCAATTCCTTTCTGTCATCCAGTCCTGGGGTCCGTTCTTCGTACGTGGATTACTCAGTTAGCTGGATTTGGATATTGAGGATTTGACACGATCCAGGATCGTTTCGTTCTTCAAAGCTGATCCGAGAGTTGTTGTCATAGCAACAGTTCTGCTCGCTCAAACCTGATCGGAAGCAGGTTCAATTCATATAAACAGGATTAGATCGGCTCAGTTCAAGCAAAGATAATACAGAAAGTATGTTACGAATTCTGATATTTTCTTACAGTAGTAGTTATATACACTTGGGAAAATAGTAAATATTTTTTAACTATAAATATAAAGTTATAGTCATTAATAAAATAAATTAAGTTATACATATTAATAAAACTTGCAATCTGCACCCTCAAAATGAAAGTACAAAGACTGCCACCTGGTGGTGCAAAGAGAAAACTTATTGATATTAACTTTTTTGATTCCTTTAGTACAAATTGTGTATAATAGAAATGCACAATATGTGACTTTTTTAAAGCAATAATACATTTCAGCAGTCATAAACATGTTTTGATAGTTAATATGCCAGTGATTTGATGCTTCACAAAAGTTGCAGACGCCTTTACTAATATGAAAATGCTTTTGTAAACATTCAGTTATTCTTTACACCGATTAAAAAACGGCTACTATAATAAAGAAAATCTTCTCTAAATATAGAACTAAATACACTGATATGCATTGAAATACATGATGAATACTCTTGACACATGAAAGTGTAAAGCCTGCAGCTCACAACAAATGTGGAAGGTTATTGCGTGTCATATTTAACAAGCCGTTTACTGCTAATTTGATGTAACTTTGCTCACTTGGATAATTGAATATTAATCAGATGATGTCATTACGCTGCTGTCCCGTCAGCCAATCGTTACATTGCTGATCATGATTTCGAGGATCGATAGATCTGTCCTTCACAACACACGCAGCGATCTCAGATCAGTTCATCCAGACATTCTAATCTGATTCGCGAACTTGTTTGAAGAACCAAATTAGCCAGAGATCAGTTATCAAGATTAAAAGATCCGGGATCTGCCACATAATCTTAGATCATTTAAGCGAGGTACGAAGAACGGACCCCAGCACTGCTTTATTTTATTTATTTTTTTATTATTATTTTTTTTAAAGATTTATTTTTGGCCTTTTTTGCCTTTATTAGATACGACAGTGTTTAGACAAGAAGTGAAGTTGGAGAGAGAGAGAAGGGGGCAGGGTAGGGAAATGTCCTCCAGCCGGGATTTGAACACGGGACGCCCTGACATGCTTTTGCACTATATGTTGACACGCTAACCACTAGGCTATTGCGCTGACAGTCCTGCACTGCTTTATAAACGGATTGGGAGAAACTGTACTTAAAGATGTGTTCCATGTCCTCAAACAAATATGTATGTTTTTAAATGACGTGGTAAAATGAAAAGAGCTGTGATCTTCCAGGAACGTGGTTAAGAAATACTCAGTTGGGGAAAGAGTACTGAAAAATCATACTCAAGTTACAGTAGCATTACTTGCCCAAAAATATAGTGCAAGTAGAGTAAAAGTGTCTGTTGTGAATGTTACTCAAAGTAGGATTAAAGAGTATCCCTTTCCAAAGTTCTCAAGAGTAGTGAGTTTAGAGTATGACACTGTAAAAAGCTGATGCATTAACATGTAATTTGTGCATGTGTGTAAACGTAACATTCTGTACTGCACTTAGTTATTGCTCAGCGGGCACACAACATCATAAGATGTTAATATTAGGTTAGATTTAGATTGTGATGTCAAGTGACTAAAATTCAATGTCTAGTCAGCGTCCAAGAACAACATTATTTTGATATCCAATAATGATGTCAAATGACGTTGATGTTTGGTTGATTTCAGGTTGTTAGAAAGACCAAAATTCAATGTCGAGCCAACATCTTAACCTAATGTCATATTAATGTCAAATACTGACATTTATTCATTAGGTATAGCTACCCAAATCCAACGTCTGATAGACGTTTTAGTGGTAACGTCAAGCTGTAACATCATTAGACATTGATATTTGGTTGATTTTAGGTTGGACATTGACGTGGCCTGACGTTGGGTTCTGACGTCAACCTGATTTTCATTTCCAAACAAAATGCAGCGTCCCCACGATGTTAGAGTACAACGTCAATCTGACATCATGTTGATGTCTTGTGCCTGCTGGGTGTTGAAGGCCATTTCAGTCATCATACAATAAACATTCGTCATCTTCTCATCAGGGACATGCATCTAAACAGTCTCTGGGTCAATACGTGTAAAGATTTGAAAAATCTTCTTGGACACTTTTATAGACTCCAAACAGTTTGCTGCAGTTATAAAGCACCCTTGTCTTGAGGTACAGTAGTTCATTATGATGCGATTTAGCTTCTTTGTGCGATTTGATTGGACGGGAATCACAGTATTGATTTTTCTCATCTCTATAGACAAAAAATAATACAGTAGTGAGTGAAGGTTGAAGCAAAGTAGTGGAGTAAAAGTACAGATACTGCACTAAAAATGTACTCAAGTGAAAGTGAAAGTGCACATTTGTAAAACGGTCATTTGAGTATTTGTAATTAGTTACTTTACACCAATGGAAACACTGCTTTGACTTAGGGCTCTATTTTGACGGTCCATGCGCAGAGCGCAAAATGCAGGGCGCAAACGCTTTCAGGACGTGTCAGAACGCGTTTTTGCTAATTTAAGGACGGGAAAATCCACTTTGCGCCATGGCGCATGGACTAAAAGGGTTGAGATTATTTTCTTAATGAGTTATAGGTGTGTTTTGAGAATAAACCAATTAGAGTCTCATCTTCCATTCCCTTTAAGAGCCAGCTGCGTCACGCCAAGAGCGCATTCACTATTTACAGGACGCAAAGTAAGTCTAAGTGGAAAAACTGAGCATTTCACAAGCAAACAGTTAACAGTTTTTTAACAAAAAACAGTTAAACAGAGCATCTACTGCGTGAGAATAAGAGATAATGGAACTACTTTCACTTTCGCTCTTGGATAGGGAAACCTTTTCGCACAGACATCAATTAGTCTATAAATAAATAATTTTGTTTGTTAAGCGCAAATATTCGTTTCAAAACTATTTCTAAATTTAGTTCTATTTTCCAGCAAATGAATAAATGAACAATATTAACGAAGTATGTTCAAAAACCTGAGTTATATCCTAAAACACATGCTGTGCCCCATATGGTCTAAAACCTGACAGGTGGACAAATCTAAGCTTGTTTTTAATAAAACAAATATAAATATGGATATAATAAATAATACTGCTAATAATAATAACATTTTACAAAAGCAAATTGTTATGAATGAACTGAAAAAGCCCCCCGAGATGAAGAAGACATAAAAGCAGTGATTTTTCATATTTATGTAGGCTAGAAAATAATATGTTTTGTAATATTTTAATCTTTTATATTTATATTCTATATCTATTCTTATTATATCCTATATATATCCTTAATATTTAATTGTTTTCATATGTAAAGATATTTGCCTATTGCTCTCTTGTGCGTATTAAGCAGTGTGTAAGCGAGGCGCAACTCTGCGCCGGAGTTTAGACCGGGTTTGTTTTGGTCTAATGAAAAATCTAATATAGTTTCTGAAAATAGCAACGCGCCAGCGGTCCACCTCAGAACACCTTCCTTTTTAGAGCAGAACGCCTATGGGCGCACAAATGAGCGCAAATGCATTTGCTATTTAAACAGCGTAGCTCAACGCCTCAAAACGACTCTTGCACCAAGCTGAAACTACCAAAAGACTACTGCGCCGCGCCTTGCGCCACACTGCGCCACACTGCGCCGGGTGTGTGATAGGGCCCAATGTGTTCTGTCCATATCCTCATCTTCATTGTTGTTGTTTATTTATAGATGTTACTGTAAGACATCTCCTCTTCTTCTCCAGGTTTTCTGCAGCTCCTGGTGAGCAGAAGTGTCTCTGGTTCTCTGTCATGATGTCTCGGTATCATCAGCGGTTTGAGCGTGATTTCCGAGGCGTGTGGGAGCGAAGGGAGCGATGCGGCTCCAACGGCAGCTGCGGCGGGACGGTTAACGGCTGCGTCTCCACCTCCGCCAACACCGCTAACAACCGACCCGGCCTCTTGCCTCTGCCTGTCATCCCGTCACTGCTGCCAACGCCGGCCAGTTGCACCACCAGCACCGCCAGCAACGAAATCACCTGCAAGAGATTGAGCCTCACCTGCAGCACATCCAGCACCAAGGTACGTTTGCACACATGCTTGCGCACCTCCAGACGGCTGCTGTTTTCTTTCTTCTCTGAAACACAATAGAGGTTTGTTCATGCTCCAGTGGGACTCGATGTTGGTAATTTATACTGACAAGGTTCAAAAGAGACCAAACTGCCCATGAAAGTGTGAAAGTATGATGCTGTTAATCTAAAGCAGTGGTACTGTTGTTGGAGATACGTATATATGTATATGTATGTGTATCTATATCATTACAATTATTAGCTGTCCTTTACATTTTTTATTATTTCCTAAGTGATTTTTCTAGGCATAATAGTTTTATTAACTCATTTCTAATAACTGATTTCTTTTATCGTTGCCATGATGACAGTAAATAAATGACTAGATATTGTTCAAGATACTAGTATTCAGCTTAAAGTGACAATTAAACGATTAACTAGGTTAATTACAAACATTGGTTTGTTCATTCATTCATTTTCTTGTCGGCTTAGTCCCTTTATTAATCCGGGATCGCCACAGCGGAATGAACCGCCAACTTATCCAGCACATTTTTACACAGCGGATGCCCTTCCAGCCGCAACCCATCCCATCCACCCAACACATACATTCACACACACACACTCATACACTGCGGACAATTTAGCCTACGCAATTCACCTGTACTGCATGTCTTTGGACTGTGGGGGAAAAAGGAGCACCCGGAGGAAACCCACGCGAACGGGAGAACATGCAAACTCCACACAGAAACGCCAACTGAGCCGAGGCTTGAAGCAGCGACCTTTTTGCTGTGAGGCGACAGCACTACATACTGCGCCACTGCGTCGACACAGTGGTTTGTTTTGTAGAAAAAAAATATTAAAGGGGCTAATAATATTAACTGTAGCAGTTAAATAAATCATTATTTGTATTTATTTCAGCCAAACTTAAAGGCAAGGCAAGTTTATTTATATAGTACATTTAATACACTGGCAATTCAACAAGCTTTACATAAACAGGAATAAAACAGAATAAAGTAAAGACAGTTTTTCCATATTCTAAAACACCGGCGTATCATAATTTCTCATTTTACTCTGGGACTTCCCCATTGTGGTGATTGGAAGTTTCCAACAGATTTTTCAACTACAATCAAAAAAAGTTAAGCTTTACAGCTCTAATTGCGCGGCCCCCAATTTAAGTAAATCGCATTGTCCGTGATTTCTAACCTTTACCCGGGAGTAGATCGCCAGAGACTTTTACCCCCCTGCCCCATTCACCCCCGCAACAGATTATTTGTAGCGAGTCACGTCTCGGATCTCACTTATTGTAATCGCGCTGCTATCCCACAGAGAAAGATCCTAATTTTCCCAAATGGATGGTAAAAAAATATTACTTTAAAAATATTATTTTAAATATAATTATCAATACAGAATGATATGAAATATTATATTGTGATATATATTATGTATGTATAGTTGAAGTCAGATTTATTAGCCCCCCTGAATTAATAGCCCGCCTGTTTATTTTTTCCCCAATTTCAGTTTAACATAGCGAAGATTTTTTCTAAGCATAATAGTTTTAATAACTCATTTCTAATAACTGATTTATTTAATCTTTGCCATGATAACAGTAAATAATATTTGACTTGATATTTTTCAAGACACTTCTATACAGCTTAAAGTGACATTTAAAGGCTTAACTAGGTTAATTAAGTTTACTAGACAGGATAGGTTAATTAGGCAAGTTGTAGACTATTGAAAAAATAATTAGCTTGGAGGCTGATAATTTTGACCTTAAAATGGTTTTAAACAAATGAACAACTGCTTTTATTCTAGCCAAAATAAAAAAATAAGACTTTTTCCAGAAGAAAAAATATTATCAGACATACTGTGAAAATTTCCTTGCTGTTAAACGTCATTTGGGAAATATTAAAAAAATAAATAAATCAAAGGGGAGGCTAATAATTTTGACCTCAACTGTATGGATCGCCAATCCTAAGCTACCCTTTAGCTACAGTGTAATAAAAATAATTTGCATTTAATTACTATATGGTTAGAATCATAGGTTAGCTTTTGGTGCATGTAATTATGCATAATTAATTGTAATTACTACATTTCGTTCCTGCAACATGTCTAAAAAGAACACAGTTGAAGACAAAACTAATACTAATACTTTTCTAATATTTCCCAAGTGGTGATTAACAGAACAAGGCCATTTTTCCTATTTCAATATTTTCTATTATACTCTTCCTCTGGAGAAAGTCTTATTTCTTTTTGTTTGGCTGGAATAAAAACAACTATTGATTTTATTTAACTGCTAAGGTTAGATTTTTTTTTTTACTATCTACAGAACAAACCACTGTTGTACAATAACTTGGCTAATTAATGTAACCTAATTAACCTAGTTAAGCCACTTATGTTAAGTTAGGTCACTTTAAGCTGTATAGAAGTGTCTTGAAAAATATCTAGTAAAGAAGACTTCGGTCTTTTATATTTGTTACCACAGCAGTGAGGAGATTGTAAATGTAAGGATGTCGCCTTACATTTGGGTTTTTGGTTCCGTTTCTTGTGCATCCCATCCCATCTGAAAGAATTTTTTAGCATAGGGGTGATGTAGTTGTCCAACTTCACAATTTGTAATGTTGCAGTATGTATTTAAATAATAATGACTGGTTTCTTTACTTGAAAGCTCAGATTTGATTATCAAAATTTGTTTTGTTGACAGAGTTTGAGGTGTATCATTATTATTTACACCTAACAGATGTTGATCAACAAATGTTTGCTTTGAGTGTTCAGTGTTTACACTTTATTATATGTATATATGTGTATGTGTATTATATATATATATATATATATATATATATATATATATATATATATATATATATATATATATATATATATATATATATATATATATATTATATGTATATATGTGTATGTATATATATATATATATATATATATATATATATATATATATATATATATATATATATATATATATATATATATACATATATATATATATGTATATATATATATGTATGTATATATATGTATATATATATATATATATATATATATATATATATACATATATATATGTATATATATATATATATATATATATATATATATGTATATATATATATATATGTATATATGTGTATATATATATATATATATATATATATATATATATATATATATATATATATATATATATATATATATATATATATATATATATATATATATATATATATATATATATATATATAGTTTTTATCAGTTTTTATATACTGTACATTTATTTATTTCGGTCCATTTATGTCTGTTTGTTTTCCCTTGATGATGGATGGACCCTGTTGAAAAGCAACAGTTGATGGTCACGTCAAGTTTGAGAGCTTTGCGGGATCATTATGTGCCACATGTGTTTGTTGTCTCCGCTTGCGGCAAAAAAAGGAGATTAAAGCATGTGGAGTAGCGGATCTTAGGGTCAATTTTTCTGTCATCCATCATGAAAGGCCTGCGGCCGTATCTCTACAAGCCATCTTTGATAGTGCAGAGCGAGACTCTTATTGATCTGTGTCAAGAAGAAACTCTTGCTACCTGCTTTCATATTGCAGACGCACCGGAGAACCAATAAAGCAATCTTAGATTCACAGACGTCTGCACTGGGGAAAGAGCGAGGTCAAAAGCAATATACTTGTGCATCTTCCAGTCAGCAGCGAGCGTCCTTCTGTCAAAAAAACGGAAACTTTATTAGTTAATGGTGACATTTTATGCCTTGATTTATAAGATGTAAAATAAATCCAGAGTGTGTCTTTGAACTTCCACCTCAAAATACCCCACAGATCATTTATCAGAGCTTGTTAAATTTGGGTTATTATTTATTTGGCTGTGAAAAAAAAAAGAAAAAACACTTAAAAAAAAAAGTTTGTTCCTTTAATTGCAAATGAGATGGTGCTTTTCAGAAGCGGGTGGAGCCTTTGCTTGAAATTCTGATAGAAACAACAAAACAATCCGGTCTCATGGAGACAGAAATATGAAGTAGCTTTTTAAAGCTTTACAGATCAAAATGAACTCAGATAATGTCTGAGAAAAAATAATAGTTCAAGACTAAGGGTGTCACGATTCTCCAAATCCTCGATTCGATTACATTTTCGATTCTAAAGGCACGATTCGATTCGATTTTCGATTATGAATAATTTATTAATTAATGCCCAATTAATTATTTGTAGCCTACCGTTTAAACTACCTGACCTGCATGGTCTTTGTTTTACCCATAAACAAATCATACAGTAAATGAATAAAGGCAAGATACACACATAATTACCACCTGTCAATCACTTTTTCTGCGGGACTCGTGAATAGGCAGTGATCTGTGTCGTTATAATGGCGTCGGTAAAAAAAGACGCACAACCAACAGGAACCAGCCAACAGTATCTGAGGTGTTCGCTAAAATGACAAAGTACAAGTGAGTGAAAGATTGAAGCAGTCCTCTGACTGCCTGGGCAAGCTGTGTGTGCGTCTGTGTCTGTGTGGTCACGTGATGTGCATTTTCAGAGGTAGAGAGGAAGGAGGGCTGCTCAGAAATGCTACACGCCACTGTGGATGTCAAATCGTTGTCGTTCTAAAATGCCATTTAAAAACAAAGACAGTGTAAACAGGGCCTGAGTGTGAACTGTTCGCGAGCGGATTTGCAACGGGGGCGGGCGGAGGATCGCGATGCCGGTGTTGTCTATCGGACGAACCGTACGTAATACGTACATAGCAGAGCTTGCAAAACTGTTTTTTTTTTTGTCGACAACACAAACGTTGTCAACATAACTCACTGGAAATCCAAAATGCTTACACACCGGCGACTTCATTGAAAGAGGAGAGGGTTTAAGTTCTGTCGACGGGTCTCCTGCTTCTGCAGTTTAACAAGCACTTCAACAAGCATGTTTTTCTCCGCTTGGTAAGCCAAGCTGACGTGACATGGGGGCGTGGCAGCGTCGACGATTCTATTTTTTGATTCGATAATCGAAATTGAGCATAAATTCGAAATCGTGACACCCCTATTCAAGACTGAACCAGCCCAAGCCCATTGGAAATACATGCTTCATTTTTGCAAAAGGTGTAATGCTCTGGGTACATTTAGTTGCACGTTTCAGATGGCAAATCCACTAGGGGGTGCTGTCTGCCTTTTTGTAAATCTAAACTATGCTACTTGGGGTACGTTTTTAATGCACGTTTCAGATGGCAAATCCACTAGGGGGCGCTCTCTACATTATTTCCAAATCTGAAATATGCTACTTAGGGTTTGTTTCATTATAGGTTTCAGATGGCAAATTAACTAGGGGGCAATCGCTACATTATTTCCAAATCTGAAATATGCTACTAAGGGTTTGTTTTATTATAGGTTTTAGATGGCAAATCCACAAGGGGGCGCTCTCTACATTAATTCCAAATCTGAAATATGCTACTAAGGGTTTGTTTCATTATAGGTTTCAGATGGCAAATCCACTAGGGGGCGATCTCTACATTAATCCAAATCTGAAATATGCTACTAAGGGTTTGTTTCATTATAGGTTTCAAATGGCAAATCCACTAGTGGGCACTCGCTACATTATTTCCAAATCTGAAATATGCTATTTAGGGTTTGTTTCATTATAGGTTTCAGATGGCAAATCCACTAGGGGGCAATCGCTACATTATTTCCAAATCTGAAATATGCTACTAAGGGTTTGTTTCATTATAGGTTTCAGATGACAAATCCACTAGAGGGTGCTGTCTACATTTTTCTGAATCTGAAATCTGCTACTTGGGGGTTGTTTCATTATACGTTTCAGATGAAAAATCTACAAGAGGGCACTGTCTACGTTTTTGTGAATCTTAAATATGTTGATTGAAGTACGTTTCAGTGCACGTTTCAGATAACAAATCCACTAGAAGGTGCTGTCCAAATTTTTGAGAATCAGAATAACGTTAATTAGGGGATGTTTCATTGCAAGTTTCAGTTGACAAATCCACTTGAGGGCGCTGTCTACATTTTTGTGAATCTGAAATGCGTTGATTAGGGGATGTTTCATTGCACATTTCAAATGACATGCACTCTAGGGTGCTTTCTGCCTTTTTCTGAGTCTCAAATATGTCACTGTCTACACTTTTGTGAATCTGAAATGTGTTGCTTCGGGTACATTTCATTGCACATTTCTGATAACTAATTAACTAGAGGGAGCTGTTTACATTTTTGTTAATATGAAATACTTAGGGTAGGTTTCATTGCACGTTTCAGATGACAAATCCACTAGAGGGTGCTGTCTACATTTTTGTAAAACTGAAATACGTTGATTAGGGTTTGTTACATTGCACATTTCAGATGACTAGTTTACTAGAGGGCACTGTCCACATTTTTGTGAATCAAATACATTTGGAGTACGTTTAACAAACCAGCACAGGGCACTGTCTACATTTTTGCAAATCTAAAATGCGTTTGTTAGGGTTTGTTTCATTCCACGTTTCAGATGACAAATCCACTGGAGGGTGCTGTCTACATTTTTGCAGATCTCAAATACTTGGGAAATGTTTCATCGCATGTTTCAGATGACATACTAATTCACTAGAGGGCGCTGTCAACATTTTTGTGAACCTGAAATATGTTACTCGGGGTACATGTCATTGCTCATTTTAAATGACATAAACGAGAGGGTACTGTTTACATTCTGGCAAATCTGCAAATAAATTACTTAGGGGCACTCTTCATTTCACTCTTCAGACATCAAATTCACTCGGCGGTGTTACCAGCATTTTTGCAAATCTGAAATATGCTACTTAGGGTACGTTTCATTATACGTTTCAGATGACATACACTCTAGGGTGCTTTTTTGCCTTTTTGTGAGTCTCAAATATGTCACTGTCTACACTTTTGTGAATCTGAAATGTGTTGCTTGGGTACATTTCATCGCACATTTCAGATAACTAATTAACTAGAGGGAGCTGTCTACATTTTTGTTAATATGAAATACTTAGGGTAGGTTTCATTGCACGTTTCAGATGACAAATCCACTAGAGGGTGCTGTCTATATTTTTGTAAAACTGAAATACGTTGATTAGGGTTTGTTTCATTGCACATTTCAGATGACTAGTTTACTAGAGGGCACTGTCCACATTTTTGTGAATCAAATACATTTGGAGTACGTTTAACAAACCAGCACAGGGCACTGTCTACATTTTTGCAAATCTGAAATGTGTTTCTTAGGGTTTGTTTCATTCCATGTTTCAGATGACAAATCCACTGGAGGGCGCTGTCTACATTTTTGCAAATCTCAAATACTTGGGAAATGTTTCATCGCATGTTTCAGATGACATACTAAAGGGCGCTGCATTTTTTCTGAGTCTGAAATACGTTGATTATGGCTTGTTTTATGGCACGTTTCAGATGACTAATTAACTAGAGGGCGCTGTCAACATTTTTGTGAACCTGAAATATGTTACTCGGGGTACATGTCATTGCTCATTTTAAATGACATAAACTAGAGGGTACTGTTTACATTCTGGCAAATCTGCAAATAAATACTTAGGGGCACTCTTCATTCCACTCTTCAGACATCAAATCCACTCGGGGGTGTTACCAGCATTTTTGCAAATCTGAAATATGCTACTTAGGGTACGTTTCATTATACGTTTCAGATGACAAATCCACTAGAGGGTGCTGTCTAAATTTTTGTAAATCTAAAATACGTTGATTAGGGTTTGTTTCATTGCACATTTCTGATGACTAGTTTACTAGAGGGCACTGTCCACATTTTTGTGAATCAAATACATTTGTAGTACGTTTAACAAACCAGCAGAGGGCACTGTCTACATTTTAGCAAATATGAAATACATTACTTAGGGGACGTTTCACTGCATGGTTCAGATGACAAATCCACTTGTGGGCGATGTCTATATTTTTGTGAATCTGAAATACATTACTTAGGATACGTTTCGTTGCACATTTCAGATGACAAATCCACAATAGGGCACTATTTATTTATTTTGTAAATTGGAATTATTTAATATTTTGCTTAAAGTATGATTTCTTGCACGTTTCAGACATCTGACATACACTAGAGGGTGCTGTCGACATATTTGCAAATCTCAAATACTTTACTTAGGGTACGTTTCATTGCATGTTTCAGATGACATACACAAGGGTGCTTTTTGCCTTTTTGTGAGTCTCAAATATGTCACTGTCTACACTTTTGTGAATCTGAAATGTGTTGCTTGGGTACATTTCATCGCACATTTCAGATAACTAATTAACTAGAGGGAGTTGTCTACATTTTTGTGAATCCGAAATACTTAGGGTAGGTTTCATTGCATGTTTCAGATGACAAATCCACTAGAGGGTGCTGTCTATATTTTGGCAAATCTGAAATACGTTACTTAGGTCATGTTTCATTGCATGTTACGGATAACAAATCTACCAGAGGGCACTGTCTACAGTTTTGTGAATTTAAAATATGTTGCTTAAGGTATGATTCCTTGCACTTTTCACATGACGTACACTAGAGGTCACTGTCTGCATTTTTTCAAATCTGAAATATGTTGCTTAGGGTACGTTTCAGATGAAAAATCCACTAGAGAGCACTGTATACATTTTTTAAAATCTGAAATTTGCTACTTAGGGAATGTTTCAGATAAATATATCTACAAGAAGGCATGGCTTGTTGTGTAGGTCAAGGTCAAGGGTTCACGCTTAGATGGGAGGTCAGGTGACGCAGTTTGTTGATAGATAATAGTGATTGCATTACCAGTTCTCATACTTTCGTTATCAAGAGCGAGCAGACAACAATCTGACTATAATCGCACATTTGCAGATAATTGTGTAGGTTGTGGATTAAAGCTAACAATATTATAAATAATGTTCAATTTCTTACACGGATCCTTTCTAGGAGCCTTGGTGATTGATATGGACTCGTTTTCATGTGTTTATGTTTAATCTAAAAATCTGTAATTATATGAGTCACCTAGGAGCAGGGATTCAGCTCAAAATCATTTTAAATGTTCTACTAAAGAAAATAAAAGGTGCCTACATCTCAGATGACCCATGGGTGCATAAACAGGACATTTTCATTTTCGGGTGAAATATCGCTTCAAACTTAAAAAAAAAAGTCTTCTTTTCATCATATGTCACCTTTAAAGTATCGGTGTATTGCTTCGCTCATTCTGGGATTGTATTGCAGGGTTCAGTGGCGGCGCGAGCAGCCCATAATTGAGTGTTCGCTGAAGTCATTTGCTTGCATATTAAGTTGCGAATCTCAATGAGAAGATTGGCTTTGTGGCCTTTTGCGGCGTGATCCTGCGAAAAGAGTCTCTGCTCTCGCGAGGCAGATATAAATTCTGTCAAATGACTCAGAAGGGTCAATTTGTCGCATTCAGACTCATTAAAATGCTGAAGTGTTGGAGAAGCTGCTTTGAAACTTTGCTACAGGCTAATTATATTTTAAAGAAGTCAAAGTACTGTCTGGCTTTTTTCTGATTAAAGTAGCTGTTTAATGGAGGCATGTCTTTAAGATGAGTCTCTGTTTATCAGACGTGATGGTTTATTGCAAGTGGAGAAGTGATGTTTGTTCGTCCATCCATCATTATGCCATTTCATCTATTCATGCATTCATCATTGTTAGTCCATCCATCCATCCATCCATCCATCCATCCATCCATCTTTTCATCAATACATCCATCTATCATCATGTCCATTTGTCCATCCATCCATTCATCATGTCAATCCATCCATCCATCCATCCATCCATCCATCCATCCATCCATCCATCCATCCATCCATCCATCTATCCATCCATCATGCCCATCCATCCATCCATCCATCATGCCCATCCATCCATCCATCCATCCATCCATCCATCCATCCATCCATCCATCCGTTCATCAATACATCCATCAATCCATCTATCATCATGTCCATTTGTCCATCCATCCATTCATCATGTCAATCCATCCATCCATCCATCCATCCATCCATCCATCCATCCATCCATCTATCCATCCATCATGCCCATCCATCCATCCATCCATCATGCCCATCCATCCATCCATCCATCCATCCATCCATCCATCCATCCATCCATCCGTTCATCAATACATCCATCCATCCATCCATCCATCCATCCATCTTGTACATCCATCCATTCATCCATCCATCCATCCATCCGTTCATCCATCCATCCATCCGTTCATCAATACATCCATCAATCCATCTATCATCATGTCCATTTGTCTATCCATCCATCCATCCATCCATCTTGTACATCCATCCATTCATCCATCCATTCATCCATCCATCCATCCATCCATCCATCCGTTCATCAATACATCCATCAATCCATCTATCATCATGTCCATTTGTCCATCCATCCATCCATCCATCCATCCATCCATCCATCCATCCATCTTGTACATCCATCCATCCATCCATCCATCCATCTGTTCATCAATACATCCATCAATCCATCTATCATCATGTCCATTTGTCCATCCATCCATCCATCCATCCATCCATCCATCCATCCATCCATCCATCCATCCATCCATCCATCCATCCGTTCGACAATACATCCATCAATCCATCTATCATCATGTCCATTTGTCCATCCATCCATCCATCCGTCCATCCGTTCTTCAATACATCCATCAATCCATCTATCATCATGTCCATTTGTCCATCCATCCATTCATCCATCCATCCATCCATCCATCCATCCATCCATCCATCCATCCATCCGTTCGTCAATACATCCATCAATCCATCTATCATCATGTCCATTTGTCCATCCATCCATTCATCATGTCAATCCATCCATCCAACATGTCCGTCCATCCATCCATCCATCCATCCATCCATCCATCCATCATGCCCATCCATCCATCCATCCATCCATCCATCCATCCATCCATCCATCCAGGATCATGTCCATCTGTCCATCCATCGATCCATCCATCCTGTCCATCCCTCCGTCCATTCATCCATCCACCTGTCCATCCGTCCATCCGACCATTATTTTCTTCTTGAGAAAGGCTTATTTAGTTTGGCTTGAATAAAAGTGTTTTGAATTTTTATATAATACTTTTTAAGGTCAATATTATTGGCTACAGAACAAACCACTCTCGTCCAATGACTTGCATAATTAGCCTAACTTGCAAGTTAACTTATTTAACCTTTAAATGTCACTTTGAGGCTGAATACTGAATGTCTTGCAAAATAACTAGTAAAATATTATGCATAGCAAATGCCATCATGGCAAAGACTAAATAAATTAGGTATTAAAAATGAGTCATTAAAACTATTGTTTAAAAAATATGTTAAACTTTTCTGTCTGTTAAACGTTATATATATATATATATATATATATATATATATATATATATATATATATATATATATATATATATATATATATATATATATATATATACACTCACCGGCCACTTTATCAGGTACACCAGTCTAACTGCTTGTCAACTCAATGTTTCTATTCAGCCAATCACATGGCAGCAACTCAGTGCATTTATGCATGGAGACATGGTCAAGATTATCTTCTGCAGTTCAAACTGAGCATCAGAATGGAGAAGAAAGGGGAATTTGAACGTGGCATGGTTGTTGATGTCAGGCGGGCTGATCTGGTCAGTAACTCAAATAAGCACTCGTTACAACCGAGGTCTGCAGAAGAGCATCTCTGAACACACAACACGTCCAACCATGAGACGGATGGGCTACAGCAGCAGAAGACCACATCAGGTGCCTCTCCTGTCAGCTAAGAACAGGAAACTGAGGCTACAATTCACACAGGCTCACCAAAACTGGACAATAGAAGATTGAAGAAACATTGCCTGGTCTGAATCTTCATTTCTGCTCTGACATTCGGATGGTCGGGTCAGAACTTTGCATCAACAACATGAAAGCATGGATTCATCCTGCTTTGTATCAATGGTTCAGGTGGTGGTGTAATGATGTGGGGGATATTTTCTTGACACAGTTTGGGTTCATTAGTACCAATTGAGCATCGTGTCAACACCACAGCCTACCTTAGTAGTGTTGCTGACCATGTCCATCACTTTATGAGCACAGTGTACCCATCTTCTGATGGCTACTTCCAGCAGGATAACGCGCCATGTCATAAAGCCTGAATCATCTCAGACTGGTTTCTTGAACATGACAATGAGTTCACTGTACTCAAATGGCCTCCACAGTCACCAGTTCTCAATCCAATAGAGCACATTTGGAATGTGGTGGAACAGGAGATTGGCATTATGGATGTGCAGCCGACAAATCTGCAGCAACTGCGTGATGCTCTCATGTCAATATGGACAAAAATCTCTGAGGAATATTTCCAGTACCTTGTTGAATCTATGCCATGAAGGATGAAGGCTGTTCTGAAGGCAAAAGGGGTCCAACTCAGTACTCGTAAGGTGTACCTAATAAAGTGGCCAGTGAGTGTATAGTTTAAACCAACTGAAATCAAATATAAGTTTACAGAGATATAACTTTTTTCATAAAATATATATTATATTTATGAATCACAAACCTGTTAATGTGTATATTTCATTGTTCTGTTTTTAACTATAATTATTATTTTTACTAACCAACTTGATTTCTTAAATTTTTTATTTATATTTACCTTCTTGCTTTATTTTAACTAATTAATCTCTTTGTAATATATATTTTGTGGCTGAGTGCCGGTGCAGTTCTCCATTATGTCTCCTGTGATGTTTTAAATGACAAAATAAAGGACACTTGACCTTACACTTGAACTCTTATTATCATTTCATTTGGACTTCAGTTGTGCACTTTTCAGTTAGAGCTATAGCAGGATCTCGACTGTGCGACTGCTGTTTCAGACACATTTGTGTCTTACTACTCCCTCGTAATCATGGCCATCTCGTGTTGCCTCTGGAGATGCCCTGAAAGCTTCTTGAGTGTTTCAGCTTCTGTCTTTCAGAGTCGCTCATTTAGATTTACTTAAACTGCATTATGCAAAACGGCCAGTCAGAACAAGCCAAAACATGCTTGAACTCGCTGAGGGCAGGACAGAAAATAAATATTTCCTCATCATTATACAATCTTATGAATCTCTTGTTATCGTGCTTCAGCATTGCTCCACTTCATATTCCTATTTGTCATAATAACAATGGCTCCACGTTGCTGTAAACAACTCATAAACAGGCATAATTCTTGTCATTTTGGAAAGAGTTCAGATTGTTTGGATTCAGGAGTTGCACAACCGGGATTTTCATTGGTCCAGCAGAATGATTGCATGATAAGTAGCAGGTGACTAATTTTGCCCAATTAATACAAGATTAGATTAATGCATTAAATAAAAAATAAAAAAAAAAAGTTATTTCATTAGGCCAGCAGATTGATTGCTTGAAAATTGTAACAAGTTTTGCCCAATTATTACAAGATTAAATTAAAAACTATTTGGAAGATTGGCATTGGAATGAAAAAAAAAATAAATAAATGAAATAAAATATTAAATAAAAACTAAAATAAAATATAAAATATTATTAAATATAAAATTTAAAATTATATGTAAAATTAAATCAAATGTAAAATTAAATATAAAATTAATTCAAATTGAAAACTACATATAACATTTTAAATAAAACAAAGTGAAATAAAAGAAAATATTACATTACATAATAAAATATTATAGAAAATAAAATTAAATAAAATTGAAATGCACTTAAATAATACATTTAAAATTAAGTTCAATTATTATGAAGTAAAAAATAGAACACACTAAAAGAACATATGAAATAAAATAAATAAAATAAAATAGAATTAAATTAAAATAAAAATTCAATTTAAAATTTAATTAAATATGAAATTAAATATAAAATAAAAAACAATAATTAAATATAAAATCAAATAAAATATAAAATAAAAAATGTAATTAAATATAAAATTTAATTAAATATAAAATTGAGTATAACATTTAATTAAATATAAAATTTAATTAAATATAAAATAAAATTCAGTTTGAAATTAAATATAAAGTAAAATTAAATACAAAATGAAATAAAATAAAATATTAAATTAAATATTAAAATTAAATTAAATTAAATATACCTAAAATAATAAATATAAAATCAATATTATGTAAAATAAAAGGACATATTATAAGAACATAATAAATCAAATTAATAATATAAAAAATAATAAAAATACAATTTTAAATAAAATATAAAATTAACTATAAAGTAAAATAAAAGAAAATAGTAAATTAAATATTAAAATGAAAATAAAATTTAATTTAACAAAAACAGACTTAAAAATAATACATAAAATTAATATAAAGTTAAATAGTAGAACATATCTAAAACATATCAAATCAAATTAATAAAATAAAATAAAATTTTATAAAATTAAATAAATTATGAAAATAAATTTAAAGTAAACAAAGGAAAATACACAGCAAATTCATCTGAGTTAAATTCTCGGTGTTGAAGCATTTCAGAGTAAAGTGTTGACGTTAAAGAGTTAGATTTTGATAAATGAATATAATAAGAGTTAGAATTGATTTTATTCAGTGCGAAATCAAGGAGTTATCTTTTCTACACTTGGTGGTGTTATTTCCAACATCCGGGAATTCATGCAGCCCCAGTCACTGAAGAATTTTCCAGACGCCATTTTCCATCTGAGGTTTAGAACAGCAACTGGTGAGTCAAACTACCTAAATGTTGGTATTTTACTGACTTTCTTTAAGGAAATACAGTTGGTAACATATTGTTAAGTTAATAACTTTAGAATGGAGTGATAATTTTAATCTTCTGCGGTTCATTCATGGTCGTTTGTGTATCTAGCTTAACTGCATTACTATTCACTTCTTTTCAAGAATGTTTTTATATATGCTCACGCATACATAGTGCATAAAAACATCAAATGTACATGTTCAACACATTTCTGTCACGCTTAATGCCATTTTGTGCGTTGTTACCCATCTGTAAAATAAAATCGACACTTCTCCTTTAATTCGAAGCAAACTAGCGAGGGAATCCCCGGAGCAGCCTAGCCTACTCTGCCCGGATGCTAACGGCAACACAGGACGGTTTCCTTAAGCTCTGGAGAGTTTCTAAAACATATCTGGTGAGTAAATGAACATATGCTTACTTGTAAAAGGCTTCCTGACTAAAACATATGATTGTTTGTTATTCGTGTACGTTAATTTAGTTATTTTAAACACCGCGGCACTTTTAAACTGGTTCATTCGTGGTCGTCCATATACCGTTAGTCCATAGACTCGCGTGATAACGTACGCTTGAATTATATTAAGTGTTGACAACCATTAAAGTCGGAATGTTAACATTAATGTCTTTAAATGACCGCGTTTGCACTTTCTCAGACATTTAAGGTTACAGAAGTCTCCCGGAAGTTGCGGGACTAACGTTAACGTTATCCCGCAAATGCACAGAGACTCCCAGATGCCCAAGTAGATGCCCGTAAATGAATGATAATCTCCCGGAAATCGCGCGTCTCCCGCCCGGTCATTAAACACTTTGCACACCCCTCTCCACCGCACCCCTCCCAGCTCTTCAGGTACGTCGCGCGCAAGTCACCACCACCGCTCTTCAAGTACGTCGCGCGCAACTCATCCCATTGCTCTTCAGGTTCTCATCTCTCCCGCTACCTCCCGCAAATCAACTCTGTATCCCCCGAAAATTACTTTTCCCAACTCGGGATGTCTGACGTTAGTAAGTTAGGCTATTTATGTAGTCAGGAACATCTTAGTCAAGCTTTTTCTCCCGCATGATAATGTGCTTAAAACTATAAGCTAAACTTAGCATGTACTGTACACAACATTTCCTTTTTATTAAAGACAATTTAGTGCGTTGTAAACAGCCACCTGTCTGTAAAATTAATCAACTGATTCATATTTGAGCAGCCTAATGATGATACAGGTTTGATTTGTAGATTTATTATCAATAATCAACATCTGAATCAAAAGATATCTGAAAAAGTGTGAGGCATACTTTGTGATGTTTATCTCTCCTTTTTATCTGAAGGTTATGCATATGTGTGGATACTAATTTTTTGTTGTTTTTTTAACAGCCACAGTTCTCTATACAATAACACAAGACCCTGTGACGGTGGCTGATTAGAGACGGATGGTGTATTTCCAGAGTTGGTGAAATGACCAAGCACACCTTCTTGGTCATATGTGGTAATAAAAATAATGAAGGTATGTTTGATAAAGTTCTGTATTTGTTTCACATAAGCTGAGAGGGTATTAGAGCATTAGAGAATAACAAATGACATGAAGGTGATAAGTTTTGTATTGTGGGTGAACTGTTACTTAAATAATGTTTTGCTCTTTACTTTGCACTTTTCCTCTTCTGCGTATCCTAATATTTTAGATTATATTTGGACCTGAAACATCTGCTAGACTCCAGGAAAGGTGGCGTCAATACTGGACCTGAAAGGGCCTAACAAGTTGAATCTGGTAAAGAAACATGCACGCGCACACACACGCATGCACGCACGCACACGCTTACAGAAAAGTGTTGTTTATGAAGTTTATGAATATTTTTTACACTGTGGCCAATATTTTGGGGAAGTCAGCATCACTAAATGATATAAAAGATTTTAAGCTCCTCTAAATTTTGCTCCAAGTGTTGTGTTAAATTCAGGATTCTGGACAGACAGCTGCCTGTTTTTCCAGTTCTAGTCATAGTGGTTAACCTAATTGTTTTTGGAGATCCAACAGTGATGTATGTGTTTTTTCTACTTTTCCATATCCTGTCACCTCAACCAGCTGGGAGAGTCAAGTTGTGGATCATCATGTAGATTTTCAAAAGGTGAGTTTAGATTTCTTGAATGTTTTATTTACTTTAAATGTTCTTTTAAATATATCATAGAATTTGATTGCAATTTGTTTTCAAACATTTTTCTTAGTCATGCTGAAGTCTTGAAGAGTTCTTAGATGAGCATCACCCTATATCCGTGCATCAGGAACCACCAGACGAGCGATCAGCAGCTGCTACATCGTCATGGATAAAAAGGTCATCCTGTAGCTGGGAAGCACTTCATTCACAGGACATGCTTGATGAGATTTCCTAGCTCCAGTTTGTTTTCACACAAGTTTACAGCATTTATACCTTCATTTAAACTGCTGTGTTTGATATGGAGGACCAAGGAAACACCCGAAGTGAAAGATTTGCACACCAAGTTGTTTAAAATGTAATTTTACAAGAAAACTATGCGTTCAGAAGAAAACTATGAGTGACGCTATATTGAACTTTCAAATTGCTCTGATAACACATCAAGTTTGGACCAAAGGACTGAAACAGCCTTTTTGAGCACTGGTCATACATATTTTGTTGATACTGTCTGTACTAATAAAACATTTAAAGCATATTTGACATTGTTGCATTTTAAAAACTGAATGAATTGTTGAAGTGGTGAATGTTTTCAAATAAAATGTTTTTTCTTTTGTAATTTACAGTCTATTTTACCTTTTTACCATATTTACACTCAAGAGAGTTGAATAAAATAACAATATATTGTAGTAAAAAAATTACTACCAGGCGGTGTTAAATATAGTTACATTTTTAACTCTGCCCAGAGTTAAAATTAACCCTTACTTCGGTGTCAATGTGCCAACCCTTTTGAAAGTGTTGATTTAACTCTGTTTTGAGTGGACCCCATGAGACACTTTCAAAGTGTTGAAATTAACACCCATAGAGTTGTTTTGGGTCCCCATATTTTGCTGTGTAGTTAGTTAAATTTTAAAATAAAATAAAATTAAATTAAATACATTTTGAAATAATACATAAATATAGATTTTAATCAAATTTACATAAAGTAAAATAAAAGAAAACATTGAATTAAAATAAAAACTTAAATATTAAATTAAATAACAAATTTAATTTAAAAATCTATAGTAAATTACATTAAACTTACAAAAAAAAATTTGGACTTTTCTCCAGGAAAAAAAAATGAATAGGAATTGCTGTAAAAAGCAGCTTGTGAAATATTTGAATAAGATTTAAAATTTCACAGTAGGGTGAATAATTTTGTCTTCAACTAATGAAATACTAAGCATAGCAAAATATTTCATTAATATACAACATATTGCTATTTAAGCAGCTCTTTGTACATTGGAAGCATTGTATTTGAATCCTGGTGCATTTCCTTAGACAGGCTTGTGTTCTAAAGAACAGTGGTAAACTATTTGTTGTGTGTATAATGATCGATTGTGTTCTTGGTTTGCTGCTTCAGCTCTCAAAATGTCGAGTAACTAATTGGACTGAATTGATTTGGAGAAATTCTCAGCTTTTTCAGTCTTTCTCTGCTGTAAATAACATTCAGAGAGTCATTCAGAGATGATTTGGTGTCTGTATAGGGCAAAAAGCCATGACCCTTTCAAGAACTGCTGTTCATTCTCATCTGCAGCCGGTCACACACTAAAGCCAAAATAAAGGCACAAACTAAAGGCCAAGAGTTCCTCCTTTGAACCATTGGGGGAAAAAATAAGCTTCTCTCTCTAAAATCATCATCCGTTTGCCATCAGCATCAGAGTCTCATCTCTGGGGATGTTTGTACACTCAAATAAATGACTTTTGCTGCTGAAACAATGCGATTCTTAAGGGATTTTTTGTACAACTAGATTGCTTTGTGTTCAGTCCACTAAAATTTGGAATATATATATATATATATATATATATATATATATATATATATATATATATATATATATATATATATATATATATATATGTAACTTAATCATTTTGGGTTGTGACAACTTAAAGAAATCTTGTGGAACCCAGCATTTTTAAATAATTTTGGCTGCTTGTTCAAACTACTTATTTAAAATGAGCTGAAACATCACAATTCCTGAGGTTTTTGGGGACAACTTAATTGTTTTATGTTCAATCCACTTTAATGTGTTACAAACGATTAAGTTAATTGATTTGTGCTCGGACAACATGAAGGAATTGTGTGGAATCCTACATTTTTTTGCACCAACATTGGCTCATTAAAAAAAAAAAAAAAGCGTACCCCTGGTTACATTTCTGGAGATTGCAAATTATGTAGCCAGAAGTACGTATGGCTGCATTTCGTCTTTAAAAGAATGCTGTGGGGCGGTATGACGCCATTCCTTTTCGTGCTAGCAGCTGACTGCTTACCTCTGTATGGACAACTTGCCCACTGTTACCAGTTTGTCCATATACAGTTGAAGTCAGAATTATTAGCCCCCTGAATCATTATCACCCCTGTTTATTTTTTCCCCCAATTTCTGTTTAATGGAGGGAAGATTGTTTCAACACATTTCTAAGCATAATAGTTTTTTTTAAATCATTTCTAATAACTGATTTATTTTCTCTTTGCCATGATGACAGTAAATAATATTTGACTAGATATTTTTTCAAGGCACTTCTATACAGCTTAAAGTGACATTTAAATGCTTAACTAGGTTAATAAGGGGAACTAGGCAGGTTAGGGTAATTAGGCAAGTTATTGTATAACAGTGGTTTGTTCTGTAGACTATCGAAAAAAAAAAGTTGAAATGGGCTAATAATTTTGTTTTAAAAAATTCAAAACTGCTTTTATTGTAGCCCAAATAAAACAAATAAGACTTTTTCCAGAAGAAAAAATATTATCAGACATACTGTGAAAATGCCCTTGCTCTGTTAAACATCATTTGGGAAATATTTAAAAAAAGAAAAAATCAGAAGGGGGCTAATAATTCTGGCTTAAACTGTATGTACATACTGCATATGTTGGAGTATTTTAGACGTAGAGAGGAGCTGACTGCGACTACGGGGTTCAAGTCCAGCAAAGAACGATTTCACAAAGCAGATAAGACAAAAGCAAAAGCCAAAAAATAAAACAAACAAGTAAATAACAGGGTGGGAATGTGGTCAAATCTAAAATTGTGGTAAAAATGAGGCAAGATTGCTTTTTCAAAATACTGCGGTTGGGTTTAGGGCAGTGGGTGGGCGGGTCAGTAGGTGCTTTTGAAAACAGTATCGATTGGGTTTAGGGAATGGGGAGGGTGGGTCAGTTAGTCGGTCAGTTTTCTCTTTTTAAGTAAAGCTATTAAGGTAACCTAACCATTTTTTTGTTGAGACAAGATGGAGGAAGTGTGTGGAACCAGAATTTTTTTACAGTGTAGGTTATTTTATTAAACTTATAAATTATTAAGGGGGTCATGGTGGTGCAGTGAATAACACGACTGCCTCACAGCAAGAAGGTCACTGGTTCAAACGTCGGCTGGGCCAGTTGGCATTTCTGTGTAGAGTTTGCATGTTCTCCGTGTTCGTGTGGGTTTCCTCCGGGTGCTCCGGGTTCCCCCACAGTCCAAACACATCCACTATAGGTGAATTGGTTAGGCTAAATTGTCCGTAGTGTATGAGTGTGTATGGATGTTTCCCAGTGATGGGTTGCAGCTGGAAGGGCATCCGCTGCATAAAACATATGCTGGATAATTTGGCTGTTCATTCCACCGTGGCAACCCCAGATTAATTAAAGGACTATACCGAAGAGAAAATGAATGAATGAATTATTAAACTATTGATAAAAAAACAAATAAACAAGCAAACAATAAAACAAACAGAAAACAGTAAAAATTGTAATTTAACAAATTAATTTACTATTGATTAAAAACAAAACAAACAAAAACAACAATAAAAAAAACTTTAAATCTATTTTACTTTATATAAATTTTATTAAAATCTATATTTATGTATTATTTTAAAATGTATTTAATTTTATTTTATTTTAAAATTTAACTTACTATTTTCCTTAGTTTACTTTATATTTCAATCTGAAATTGAATTACTATTAGTAAAAAACAAACAAAAAAAAAACAGTAAAAATGTTTAATCAATCAGAAATTGACTTACTATTAGTAAAAAAACAAAAAAAAACTAAAAAGAAAATATTCAATTAATCTGAAACTGAATTACTTTTAGTATAAAAACAGTTAAAAAAAGCATTTTATTCGATCTGATATTGATTTACTATTAGTATAAAACAAAAAAAAGTAAAAAAAAAAGTTTAATCGATCTGAAATTGAATTACTATTAGTGAAAAAAAAAACAGTAAATTGTTTTAATCGTTCTAAAATTGAATTACTATTAGTGAAAAAACAAACAAAAAAAAACAGTAAAAAATGTTTCATCAATCTGAAATTAAATTACTATTAGTAAAAAAAACTACAGTAAAAAACATTTTAATCCATCTAATATTGAATTACTATTAGTAAAAGAACTAACAAAAACCAGTAAAAAATTGTAATCGATCTGATATTGACTACTATTACTATTAGTAAAAAAAAAACAATAAAATAAAATAAAACAGTAAAAAATATTTTCATCCATCTGATATTGAATTTCTATTAGTAAAAAAACAATAAAATAAAATAAAACAGTAAAAAATATTTACATCCATCTGACATTGAAATACTATTAGTAAAAGAACTACCAAAACCAGTAAAAAAATTTAATCGATCTGATATAGAATTACTATTAGTAAAAAAACAAAAAATAAATAAATAAATAAAGTAAAACAGTAAAAGAACTAAAAAAAAACTGTAAAATATTTTCATCCATCTGATATTGAATTACTATTAGTAAAAGAACAAACAAAAAAAAAAACTGTAAAAAAAACATTTAAAGTAACCTGAAATTGAATTACTATTATTAAGAAAAAAACAAACAAAAAACAGTAGAAAACACATTTTAATCCATTTGATATTGGATTATTATTTGTATAAAACAAACAAAAAAACAGTAAAAAACATTTTAATCCATCTGAAATTGAATTACTATTAGTAAAAAGCAAAACAAAAACAGTAAAAAATGTTTATTCAATCTGATATTTTGATTTTGAATTACTATTGCTAAAAAGAACTAACAAAAACCAGTCAAAATGTTTAATCAATCTGATATTGAATTACTATCAGTAAACAGTAAAAAAAAAAAACATTTGAATCCATCTGAAATTAAATCACTATTAGTTCAAAACAAAACATAACATCTGCACGTGTTTTTTTGTCAAGCCCACTCACCTGTCTGAGGCACTCAGAATTGCATACATGTTTTAAATGGTTTAACAATTAAAAATGTGCACTGAAATAAAAGTTAATCAAAAAAATTCTAAACTATAATAACCTTACTTCTCAAAGCCATAACGAAAAGGCAAAACTCCTCACAAAGTGCCAGTCCTGACAAATGACGGATCATCGGCTGCTGGAGCGAGCGCTTCTGCCGGCTTCTGTGTTGACAGCGCAGATAGGAAAAGCAAATAAGAGCATGACAGTGCGGATGCTGTATTTGGCTTTGTGAGAGGCGGAGAGCGTTGCTGCCCAACGCCTGGCGGATTAGGATGGTGGAGGACAGCCATGCGCTCGGATGGAGAGACGGCTTATTTGACTGTGGGGAGTGATCCTGTGCGGATGGAGGATGAGCTCAAGCATGCTGTCGCTGTTTGACAGGCCCTCGTACAGTACGGTAACCCACACGTGCCACTTAAAGAGACCTCACGTCCTGTCAGCTAAATAACACCACAAAGACATGCATTCAACCTGTCCGGAGGATTTTTCTGCTCGCGTTCTGATGTCTGAAGTGGTTTCGACACCTGTCTTGTGTACTTGTGATGGATTGTTCCACACAATTCCTTCATGTTGTCCCAACAAAAATCGATTAAAGCCCCGGTCACATCACACGAATTTATCACCATTTGGTAACGATTTCCTTGACATAGGGTGCTGTGGGGATTCTTACATGACAAATGGGCGTTTTGACACAAGATTCAACCGTTTCATCTCGTGAAAAGTGGCATAGTTCACAACAACCGGTTCCATCCCTGCGACGCCGCACAACACCATCGCAGAAAGTCTAGCATGTTGAATCTTTTGTCTCGTTCTTAATGGCGATTTCCGTCACATGTGTACACTTATGCCTAGTTCAGACTGCGTGATTTTAGCCCCGATTTTGGCTGGCCGACAGCTTTTGAGAAATCGCCGACAAATGCCTGAAATCACAGGCAAATCGCTGCTCATGCACGTAAGTGACAATCACACAGTATGAACGATCAAAGACGCGATCTGAGAGAATCGCTGATGAGTCGCCGATGCCTGTGAGAAATTTGGCATGCTGAATATCTGGAGCTGTCGGCGATTCAAATGATGCCGTGTGAATTGAGTTTTGGCTGAAAATAACATCAGCGATCGCCTACAGCCAATGAGAGAGCAGCTTTCACTTGCGTGTGTGTGTGTGTGTATACCTGCTGCAGGCCAGCGGGAGGCTGGGGGAGAAGTTAAAAGCCCTCTTTTTCGGTTTATTTGGACCCACGAAATGGAGGAAAAACTTGTGGAGGTTTGACAGGACTTAGGAGCACCCGTGTCTGTTTGACGTTTCATACAGAAAGAAATTAGTTTATTATCAACGTTGAGGAGAAATGGCTAATTCCCTTTAAACCCAGGTGAGCAAACATGTACATGTTCTACCCCATTAAAGGCTTCTTTCTCATTATGTAGTTAATAACAAAAGATATACGACGTGTTTTTGGCTGTGAGACGTAGTTTGGATGAAGTTGTCGGCGATTCTTCCTATAGTAAAGTCATGCAATGTGAAAGTCCCTGTCGCCGATCCATCCTGCAGTGTAAACAAAGCAGCGACGAAACGCTAGCCCAGATAGTCAAGCAGTGTGAAAACATCTGTGACACGACTACTTTGAAAATCCTGCAGTCTGAACTCGGCATAAGCAATAGGAGCACATCATTTCTCGGTTATCTCAGCAGGTGCTGCTGTTAATACACCGGTCAGGTAATCAAAAAATAGGCTGCATATTTACTTAAGGTTTAATTAAACAGTTTAGTCTGTTGGGATTAATAGCTATTATAAAGAAACTGTATCATTATCAGTGCTCATTAATCTTTTTTTCACTGTATAATTTTAACGACTCTGATTTTAGAGCAGCGAATGAATCTCTCATTTAGATTTTTCATTTGATCACATTAAATTACAGAGGTGCCACTTCTTTTAAAGCGCACACATCTATAATGAAAGCATTCGACTGCTTTCCCAACTGTTTATGCTCATTAAAAGAGCCCATATTATACATGAATTAGGGTCATATTTTGGTTGTAAGGGTCTCCAACAGCAGTCTAATGTGCATGCAATTTCAAAAAACACTTTCATGGTCTTATAATCTGCATTTATTTTTACCTAATTATCCCAGCGACTCCCATATGAATCGTTCAGTTATTCATTTGTTCCCGAACCCCTCAGCGCGAAGCTAATCTGCGCTGATTGGACCAATGACAGCCTGTTGTGATTGGTCGATACTGACTGCCTTCAGCACGAGACAGAGTAAAATGCCCAGCAGGTAATCAACTATATAGAAGTAGGTACAATCCATACACGCTTCATAGTGTAAGACGTGGATTTTGGCTGCCAGTGGGGGAATGTAAATACAGACTATGGACTTGAAAATACCGACTTTTATTGAACAAAATCTCCAAGAACTGGCGAGGAGATCTCCTAGCTTGTCACACTCTACCTGCTCTTTTTACACACACACGCACACCCACACCCACACACACACACACACACACACACACACACACACACACACACACACACACACACACATTACCCTCCTCCACGGAGGTCCGTAAACAAAGCAGCACGTGTCGCATTTTCTATGTGGCTTTACACGCGATATGAGAATATAGCGAGTTTACCTGATACAGTACACGCGGTTACAAGTAACAAATCCAACACAATCTCACGGCAATTCGTAACTTTTTCATTTAGTGGCTAGTTCGTACGAATTCGTACGATCTAATTTGTAAATTTTAGTACGATTTGCTTATCCCCCAATGACGGTTGAGTTTAGGGGTGGGGTTAGGTGCGACGCCTCCTTTTTAAAATCATACAATTTCTTACGACTGAACTTGTATGAATTCGTACGAATTAGCCACTAAACTGCCAAAACGTAAAATACTTACGTTTTCTCGTGAGATCAGGCTGACAAATCACAATTAAATACATTTGCAAGCTAGAGTAAACGAAACAACAACTTTAATCGCACGTACTTACACTTGTGAAATGGAGGAAGAAACCGATCCACGTTCTGACATAGTCCATCAGTACTCTTTACTGATCCTTCCTTTAGCAAACGGCCGATGAAGTATTCTTTGTAGCATGTAGTTTCCAGAAGCACTCAAACTGCTCAATGCTGGGCTATAATGCTGAGGTTTCATCTTTGGGTAGAGACTCAATAATATCCATCTGCACATTGTGACTTCATTTGACCGGTGTGTGTGTGTGTGTGTGTGTGTGTGTGTGTGTGTGTGTGTGTGTGTGCGTGCGTGCGTGCGTGCGTGCGTGCGTGCGTGCGTGCGTGCGTGCGTGCGTGCGTGTGTGTGTGTGTGTGTGTTTGTGTGGCTTTTTCTGTGCTAGAGGGCGGGGCCGCTGGTTTCAAATCTCCCAGTTTTATGTAATCCACTGTAATCCACACGTGAGTCCAGCTGCGCTCTCATGGAGAGAAAATGAAAACAAAACCCAGCAAATTATAAAAGCAACATTGCACGCTTGTTTTTCCAACACAACATGGCGTCTCTCTGCCGTCTGAACACTGTAACATTATTGCATATTAATGAAGTTGCACAATAGAGCGCGCTGATTGGTTTGACCTATGTCATGCATTAATGCTGCACACTCGGAGACGTAATACGGTACTCCCAGGTACAGACGTCCAGTCTACATGCTGGAATACACTGTAAGATTTCATGGCTGTGACGCAGCTTCAAAAATTTGTTTCAAACTGGAAGTACGAATTTGCTTGAAATAACGCAAAAACAACCAATTTTCCCTTTTTAAATAAATACATGTGTCCTAATAGTGTTTATAGCAGCGTGCGACACATATACGACCGTCAACAGCTCAGAACATGTGTTTCGGTATTTCGTGACCCTTTAATGTCTATTGCCACCCTTTGATCGAAAATGCGGGAGAAATGCAGGAAAATACTTTAAAGAGCCCATATTATACATGAAATAGGGTCATATCTTGGTTGTAAGGGTCTCCAACAACAGTCTAATATGCATGCAAGGTCAAAAAACACTTTCATGGTCTTATAATCTGCATTTATTTTTACCTAATTATCCCATTGACTCCCGTATAATTGTCCAGTGATTCATTTGTTCCCAAACCCCTCCTTAGCGCGAAGCTAATCTGCGCTGATTGGACCGATGACAGTCTGTCGCGATTGGTCGACTGCCTTCAGTCAGAGGGTAAAATGGCCAATAGCCAATCAGCAATATAAAAAGTAATCACAGTTCATACACGCTCGATAGTGTAGGCGTGGATTTAAGCTGCCACACACACACAAAAACACACACACACACCTCCGGACGACAACGCTCCCGCTTCCACCCACACCCGCCAGGTTTTAGCCTGAGAACCCGCTCCGTTTTCTGCCCGCCGCGCCCGATCCCGCTAGAGCGGAGGAGAACACTACCAAAAATCACCCAGCTAAACAGTCCAGACAGCCAAGCTGTCTGTATAAACACACACACAACACCAAGCACACAAAGCTCGTTCGCTCGCTCGCTCTCTCTCTCTCTCTCTCTCTCTCCCTCTCCCTCTCTCTCTCTCTCTCTCTCTCTCTCTCTCGCGCTCTCTCTCATACGCGCGCGTGCGCACTAACACACACACAAGCACCAAGCAGACTCTCTCTTTCTAATTCGCATGGCAATATCCGCGATATTGCTAGACAGCCCGCTCCCGTCCCAAATTTAACCCGTTACCGACCGCTCCCGCGATTTATTCGGAAATTTATTCCCGCGGCTGTCCCCGCGCTAGATTTCTGCGGCATGGGAATAAATTTCCGAATAAATCGCGGGAGCAGAACTCTAGCACGGAGCTCCATAAACAAAGCAGCACGCGTCGCGTTTTTAACGTGACTTTGCACGCGATAAGAGAATATAGCCAGTTAACCTGATATAGTACACGCGGTTACAAGTAACAAATCACAACTAAATACATTTGCAAGCTAGAGTCAACGAGGCAACTTTAATCGCACGTACTTACACTTGAGAAATGGAGGAAGAAACCCATCCTGACGTCCATCAGTAAGTTACTCTTTACTGATCCTTCCTTTAACAAACTCAGATGAAGTATTCTTTGTAGCATGTAGCTTCCAGAAGTTTCCAACTTATAATACTGATGTTTCATCTTTGGGTAGAGACTCAATATAATATCCATCTGCAGTGTGACTTCAATCGACCTGCATGTTTGTGTGCGTGTGTTTGTGGGTGTGCGTGTATTTGTGGGTGTGTGTGTGTGTCTGGGTTTCTGCGTCAGAGGGCGGGGCCTCAGGTTTGAAATCTCCCGGGTTTGCGCGTGCACGTGAATAACTTGGTTTCGTTCGTACGTCATGGCGAAACACCTAAAGACTCGGTATTAAGGCGACTCGTTTGAAGCACTACGAGTCGACTCTTTTATAGATGAATCAACCGTTTTAAACACTGTATTCTTACAGATTTAAGCCATAGCTGGATACTTCACTTCACTTAGAGCTGTTACACACTACATGGAGGGGAATTTTCAAAAACCCATAATATGGGCTCTTTAATGGGGAAAACAGGTGGGTTGACGTGTGATTTAATTCTTTTTTTTATAAATCTTCTGTTATGCATGTTTTTGTCCTGTCACAGTCATTTTCTCTTGGACTGTGGAAATGTCTGTCATGAAAATGTACAAAAAAAAACAAGTTTTGGGCAGTATAGTTACTAAATACCTAAAACGTGAAATAAAATCATAATAACTTTAACTTTTATTTAAGCCTTGTGATGCAAATCCAATTAGATCCAGTTGTTTGGCAAACAAAGCAAGTCTCTCATTTATTATATCTACTAAAAGACGGACAATATTACTTTACAAACTGTGCTGCGTCATAATAAATCATATAAACGTTTGCATATTAGTCAATAATATCACTGAAATTAATATAAAACTGAATAAATAAGTATTTACACACATTTGCATTAGTAAATAAATAGACTCAGTGATTGACGAAATGAATTCTGTGTGGGCCTACACACTTCACAAATAAAGCCAAATGACAAATATTACATTTCTATGTGCGTTCTTATTAAAATACTTTCAATTCATTGGTATGGGTTTGTGAATGAAGAGCATCCGCATGATGTTTGCATGCCACAACTCCTTTTCAAGGTCAACGCAACCTGAATCTAAAAGCAGATGTACAAAATAAAGTGGAGCATATCGGCTCCTTGAAGAAGTTGATCATTTAAAAGAAATAAAAGGTTTATAATGTGAAATGATTGCACATTATTTATGTGAAGAATGCTAAATTACATTTGAACTGTACACAGAAGGTGATTAGATGATTAGCCCTCCTGTCAAATTTGAACTGTTTTTCAAATATTTCAATAATATCAAAAGGATACGAAATGCAACTTAGATGTATACAAGTACATATGAAGAATTCAGATAAACCTCATATTAAACATACTGTAATATATAAGCAAACATACCTAGTTTACATATTTGCGCCTGATGAAGAAAGACAGAACTTGTTTTAAAGCTATATTATCCTTCTGAGACCCCGTCCATTGACTTGTGTCCTCCCTCTGTAGTAGACATTGCGTTTTCATTAGTTTCCTTTGAATTCTTTGAGCTACTCTGTCAAGTCCTGTTGTACTGTTCAGAGGACATCCTGGGCTTTCTAGTGATATGTCATTTGATTGGCTGGCATGCTAGGAACCACTTCTTACACTGCATCCAAAATGGCCGACATAAAGAAAAGCACATTTTATGGGAAGGAGAGAGGCATGTCAAATTGAGCTTTTTAAATGTTTTTTTTTTTACTGTTATTATTACATACATATTTGTTTATTAAAGTGTCAGGAACAATGCATTAACTTTCGAAGTTGTTAACTTCGTATGTGAATTACTCAGTTTGGATGTTGACGATTTGACACGATCCAGGATCGTTTCGTTCTTCAAAGCTGATCCGAGAGTTGTTGTCATAGCAACAGTTCTGGTAGATCAAACCTGCTCGGCAGCAGGCTCAATTCATATAAACAGGATTAGATCGGCTCAGTTCATGCAAAGAAAATACTGAAAGTATGTACCAAATGCTGATATTTTCTTACAGTAGTAGTTTTATACACTTGGGAAAATAGTAACTATTTTTAACTATATATATATATGATCAAGATTTCGAGGATTGATAGATCTGTCCTTCACAACACACGCAGCGATCTCAGATCAGTTTATCCAGACATTCTAATCTGATTCGCGAACTTGTTTGAAGAACCAAATTAGCGAGAGATCAGTTATCAAGATTAAAAGATCCAGGATCTGCCAAATAATCTTAGATCATTTAAGCGAGGTACGAAGAACGGACCCCTGGACTATTTTAATGTCATTAATGACTGCATGTTGTAGGGGGCAGAACCAAAGCAGAGAGGATCCTTTATAAGATAGTTGCGGGAGACTCTGATTTAAAGTCTGACAATCAGACAATTAGAGAATTAGAGTCAATTAGAGAATGACAATCAGTTTTAAATCACTTTTATGTTAAATTTTTTTGGATTAACATCGCTTCTTTTTTTTCCCCGGAATTTCAATACAAAAGAAAAAATGGCTTTTGTTTTGTTTTTGTTACATTAGTATTGGATTAATATCCCTGTTTTTATATGCATGTCAATTTAATAAATAATATTTCTGCAAAATACTATAATAAATCATTCAATTCAAGAAAGATGCAGAACATTTTTTTTTTAGTTAGTAACTAAATGGAAAAATAACATACAGTTGAAGTCAGAATTATTAGCCCCCTTTTGATTTTTTTCTTCTTTTTAAAATATTTCCCAAATGATGTTTAACAGAGCAAGGGAATTTTCACAGTATGTCTGATAATATTTTTTCTTCTGGAGAAAGACTTATTTGTTTTACTTCCGCTTGAATAAAAGCAGTTATTAATTTAAAAAAAAACATTTTTTGGACAAAATTATTAGCCCCTTTAAAATTATTTTTTTTCGATAGTCTACAGAACAAACCATCATTATACAATAACTTGCCTAATTACCCTAACCTGCCTAGTTCACCTAATTAACCTAGTTAAGCCTTTAAATGTCACTTTAAGCTGCATAGAAGTGTCTTGAAAAATATCTAGTAAAATATTATTTACTGTCATCATGGTAAAGATAAAATAAATCAGTTATTAGAGATGAGTTATTAAAACTATTATGCTTAGAAATGTGCTGAAACAATCTTCCCTCCATTAAACAGAAATTGGGGAAAAAAATAAACAGGAGCGCTAATAATTCAGGGGGGCTAATAATTCTGACTTCAACTGTAAATCTGAAGAAAAGATGGACAAAAGAAAGTAAAAAAAAAAGTCTCACTTCTGCCACTCTTTAAAGGTTTTGGTTTGGATTTGTGTCATTTTAAATGCTCAGTCTCGTTATGCGCTGATTTACATTTCTATGTGTTCATGGGAATAAAGCAGGCAAGTCAGCCGACCCAATATGTGAGCAGGCAGAGCAGGATTCTCGTGATGACCACCAACGCAATACCGTTCTTTGTTATGAGCCGCAGTTTCAGTGTTAAGTCAGTAAAATCGAGCTTCTTTGGCGATGATGTGTGCAGTGTTGAATTTTACATTTAGCGGACATTTGCGCTGAACACATAGTGAATGCATCAAGATACGGGCACCTTCTCCGGAAACACTCGGTTGATCTCGGCTGGAGGATCAGCATTCACCTCATGTCATGATTTCTGTCATTGGTGCAATTATTTTTAACTTTAGGTGAGAATTGCAAACCTGTGTACTATTCACTCTTCAGCCGTTTGCATTTCCCGTGGTCACAAAAGCTCCCTGTTTGTCTGACAGCGGAAAGCCTCGAGTGATTGACAGCTAATATGAGCCAATATAGCGGCAGGGAAGAGCAATTCAGCACGTCTTATCTTAACAGGTCGCACTACACCCATTATATGCAGTCGCACAAATGCTCCCAAATATATGTGTATATATATATGTATATATATATATATATATATATATATATATATATATATATATATATATATATATATATATATATATATATATATATTATGAGGTTGCATAGATTAAGGTTGCGCACATGTGACCAAAACGATCGCAATTTCAAGCCCTGGGTGACCAAAATGTGGTACCCTTTAGCAGGTCGCACACCAGAAGCATTGCTCGACGCCGCGACACGGCCCGCACATGACAGTTTAAAGTATCGCACACCAGACGCGCACATTCGAATGTTATTTAACATGAAACTAATCAGATGGCGCTCTGTGGCGCGGCTGAAAAATGAAATGCGTCCTGAGCCGTGGCCGGGCGCAGTGTGTACCCTGATAGAAACCTATGTTTAGAATTCCAAAATGCCATGCCGCAGAGCGCCGCTTCTGGTGTGCGACCTTGTTTTGACAGTGGAAATGGTCATAAAAGCGTAACGAACTGTAACATACCGTACCACTCAGTGGAAACGGGCCATTGTTATCTAATGAGAATTAGTTGGCATGTAGATGCAATGTAACTTAAATTCAACAAACGGACCATCAAAATAAAGTGGGACCAAACATACAGTATAAATAGTGTTGTTCTTTCACAATAGTATTCGATTGTTTATAACAGAAATAGCAAAGACATGTCCACAGATGCTGTCTTGCTCTAGTTATGGGCATACCATTGCAGGAAAAACTGCAAATGAACACACATGAATATGTTCTACTGCATTTTACTTTCTAAGCTTCAGACTTCAACTTTACATCAAGTCTGAATGTGTGGCTTCTGCCTGCGGACTGAATGAAAAACCTGTTTCTGGACTGCAGCTAATATTCCTACATAATCATGACATGAGTTTTGTTTTTCTCCGCATTTAAATCGCCTAAAGGTGTGTGTTGTACTCCATGTTTCTGATGTGAGGGAACGTTTAATAAGAAGTGACATGTTTGTTTGTTTTTTCGCCACCCAGACTCATTGGGAACATGTGCCCAGGGCTACTATTTTGAGAACCAAGAAATATGTACTACGTCTTCTTGTAGTTTTTGTTTTCACAAATCCACACATTTTATGGCTCGAACACACTGGGACGCTTTTCGTTTGCGCTTATCATTAGCGTTTTTTGAGATGTTTCAAACCCAGGTGATTTTCACTGGTGTTGAGCAGAAGAGTGTGCAAAATCACTCCTTGATGTTAGATGGCGCTACACAACATTAAGCTTCTGATACCTGCTTGTAACACAGAAGATTAAGAAGAGAGAAAGTTGACACGTTTGTTGTTAAAGGTTAAGGACACCCTGGATATCTTTTTTTTATATTAACAGATTTGTGTGTGTTGAGCATCAGTTAAGACAATGTTAGCACCTGTCAGCTTTAATTGTGGGGAAAACTGGATAATTTTGAGCTTTTGTCAGATAATTTCAGTTTCCGGGTTTAAAATGATTTTTGGGGCGGGATCAAAATCGGCGACGTAGCGCAGAACTGCAAGTGCAATGATGACGCGTCGGTTTCTCATTATTATTCATAGCGGAGTTTTCTTATCCTATGAGAAGAGCCGGCTGCTTAATTATTCATTAGACCTGCCAGACCTGCCAGAGTCAAGCCCGAGCTGTGTCACGGACCCACGGACACACAGTATTTAGCCGTTCATGAAGGCTCATATGCGTTTGTTTCCATGATCCACGGGGTTTGTTGCATGTTTTCCCCCGCGATCTTGTTAGGGCCGATCATACAGCAAAGCTATGTGTGTGCTGCTAGCATTTTTGTCGCGAGAGCAGCACGAGAATTAGAGAATGGCGGACGCTGTCTTTTATCAGGAGTTCGTTCACATTCAGACACATCACTGTGCTGCTGTGTTTGTCTAAATCCTCCAGATTACCAGCAGGGCTAATGGTAAAAATAGACAGGTCAGGAGTCTGCTGGATACGGGGATTGAGGGAGAAGTCCTCATTTATAGTGTTTACATGAACACACTTATCTTTATAATTATATAAATTGTGGTTGTGTGTATGTGAAATTACGAATAACAAATGTAGCAGGGCATTAAATCACTGTTTATTTCTTTGCATTTTAACTTTGTAAACTATAAACTCATGCGTCTCCTCACGGTTTGTCTCATTTTGTGAGCTAGCTTCGTTTGCTCACGTTCTCCCCTGCTGGCCACGCCCACTCCTGCCCGATGCTCGCGAAGCTCCACGCCCATTAATCATGCATCTTTTGAAAAAATTCTGAAGTAGACTTTAACCGAAAGTGGGGGGTGTCATGACCCTTTAAAGTTACCGGCGATTCGAACAAGCATGGATGGTTCAACTAGCAGCTTCGTGCATGTGAACAAAAGTGTGAATTTAATTGGTGGAGAAGAAATTTAAGCTGCGCTACAAAACAAGAAAATGAGCATAAGGCGCTTCTTTAAAAATGGCGCTTTTTACGCCTAGCGTTTTGCGGGTGGGTGTGCACGATAACATGTGCGCCCTTTATTTAGTCACGAGGCGTTAAACGTTGATGGAAAATGCGAGCAAAAACATCCCGGTGTGCATGGGCCTTTATGCTACGTTTAATCTGGATAAATTTTAAAGCGCTCCATGTCCACACTACTGTTTTCAGTTCTTTCCAAACTAAAGGTCATCCATACTAAAACGTGATGTGTTTGCATCATTTCCACCTAGCATTTATTTACTTTCTGTTTCTTTGAAGCGTCTCAGTGTTGACTGTGATTGGCCATGAAGCTCATCAGTTTACCGCACTTCACCGCTGTTCACTGAGTGCAAATACAGATACAGGGACACTGGAGTGTTTCAAAGCTGCGAAGATTAGTCGATACATCAGCGCATCGTTCGTATGTCAGCTCATAGACAGACCAGCTGATTGACGCAGCTTTCAAATGCTCCAGTGTGTGTATCTGTGTTTGACCAACTGTTAACTGATAACCGTTCATTTTAACGGAGAGCAAGCGACTACATGAGCGACATCAACCGTTGGGAAATAAGTTGGTGTCACGGATGACACGACAACGTTGAGAGTCCTTCAACTTTATGCAAATGAAGAGTGACTTTCTTGAGCGACAGCCAATAGGAGCACAGTAGAGCTCACAGGATCCTCTCTCAGCTCACTCAGAGGCAGGTTGTATATGTGCTGCATAGACCTACACAGACCTTTTCTCTCCTTTTAGGCCTTCGGTTGACACTGAGATGGCATTTTTTAGGAAGCGGAAATGTATCTTTTTGAAAACGCTGTCTCAGTGTGGACAGAAGGCGAAAACGCATAAAAAAAATAATATTTGTGTTTAATAGGAAAACTTATTGCTGTGGACATGGCCTAAAATACATGACTGGGGCGCAGTTTCTCATATATGCCATTTCTCGTTAATTTACCAGAGGGTGCTGTGTACATTTCTGCCGATCTAAATGTCCTTCTAGCGTGCATACAGTCACCTTGTTAAGCATAATATATCAGCTTGATATCGACTGACCCACACACCCCTTCCCTAAACCCAACTCATAGTGTTTTCAAAAGCAAACTAAAAAAAGCCAAGAAAAGCCTTTGCAGCCACATGCTTCTACCACAAGCTCACGCTGCTGATTTTGGGTTTCATTTTAGCCTGGTTTGTGGAGCGATCCTAGCTGGACTTAAACCCTGATTATCTTAGTTCCACATCCCAAGTCTAACACAGTTCATGATGAGCTACCGAACACCCAGTCATACCAGAAAAGCCATCCATACCAAGGTAAACAGTCAGCACCCTGTAGCGTTTCTTTTACACACAAAATGCAGCCATATGTAACCATGAGCACATATTTCTCAGTTCTCAAAAATGTAGCCCTGGGCACATATTTCCAATGAGCCTGTGTTGTTTATTCCCCAAGAAGTGTTTTGTACGCAGCTGTAGATGATTGCACTTTCACTCCATTAGTCAATGGTTGTTGACCACAACTGTGACCGCAGGTAAAGTGGGTCAGATGTGGCATTGTGTGGTTAGCATGTGAGGGATTAAACAGTCAGCTGCTCAGTAAACAAACTGTGGTTTGAGGTTATAGGCGCTTTTGACCTGCTGAGTTTGTGTGTGTGTGTGTGTGTGTGTGTGTGTGTGTGTGTGTGTGTGTGTGTGTGTGTGTGTGTGTGTGTGTGTGTGCGCGTGCGCGTGTGCGTGTGCGTGTGTGTGTGTGTGTGCATGTGTGTGGTGTGGATGATTTATTGTGGCAGTGTTATTATTTATTGTTAGTGCTTTTATTTCCTCAAGTTCTCTTTTAAGCTGTTAAGTTTCATAAACCATATTAGCTGCATGCACGGTGAATTGACTTTGAGCATCCTTTATGGAAATATAATAGTGTGTAAATAAGATAAATAAATCACTCTAAAAACTAATATTTTAAAATGTTATTTTCAGTGTATATATTCATTCATTCATTCATTCATTCATTTTCTTGTTGGCTTAGTCCCTTTATTAATCCGGGGTCACCACAGCGGAATGAACCGCCAACTTATCCAGCAAGTTTTTACGCAGTGGATGCCCTTCCAGCCGCAACCCATCTCTGGGAAACATCCTCACACACACACATACACTACGGACAATTTAGCCTACCCAATTGACCTGTACCGCATGTCTTTGGACTGTGGGGGAAACCGGAGCACCCGGAGGAAACCCATGCGAAGGCAGGGAGAACATGCAAACTCCACACAGAAACAGCAACTGAGCCGAGGTTCGAACCAGCGACCCAGTGACCTTCTTGCTGTGAGGCAACAGCACTACCTACTGCGACACTGCAGATTTATAGATTTATATTTCCCAAGTGATTTTTAACAGAGTAAAGACATTTTTACACTGTTTACTATATTATTTAGGATGGCTGGATTAAAATCAGTTTTATTATTATGCTGTATTCACAACAGATGCCAGTGAAGCATTAAGCTTGATGTAAATTGAGTGATTTAAATTTTAAGTCAATGCAAAAATAAATAATTTACATTTATTTTAAATTTAAAAAAAAATCCCCCAAAAATGGCTTGAAAAATTGTCAAAAGTATGTTTTTTTTCATTTGTAAGCATATATTTGTATTTATTTATTTACGTACAATTAAATATATTAATATATTGATGCAATAATAGTGTAGTGTTTAGGTTTTCAAAATATTTTTTTATTTATTTAATCATAAACGCTCAATTTAATTCAGTTCATGTTTATTTCTATAGTGCTTTTACACCGTAGATAGTGTCAAAGCAGCTTAACATAGAAATTCTAGTAAATTGAACCTGTGTCAGTCCAGTTTTCAGAGTTCATACTTCACCAGTTGACGAAAGTGAAGGAAAAAAACTTAAGAGAAACCAGGCTCACAACCATTTCTCCTCTGGCCAAACATCTGGTGCAGAGCTGCAGTCTATAGGCAGCAGAGACTGGAGAATGATGAGATTTGACTTTTTATAGATTTGTTTAATTAAAATCTTCTATAACTGTCATGGTGTGTTGTTGATTTTCTTCCCCAAATATTTGAAACATTAACTAAAGATTTTCCATAAAACAACTGTAGTGGTTAGGTTTAGTTTTAATTTGTGTTAACTAAAAGGTGCAGTATGTAAATTTGACAACCGGTGGATGAGCTACGTATTTCATGCCTGATTCAAAACACACGCAAGCGCAGGTTTCCATATTGACATCATCAACAGAAGTTTGCCAAACTATCTAACCAAAAGGCTGATTTAATGCGGATTTAAGTCTTATTTTAAATGAAAGCAATGGCAAACTATATAAAGAATTTTTTCCATATTAAAAAAAAGTTTTTGTCCTAACCAACACCTGAAATTCACAGGCGAACAACAGGGCAAACTGAAAATGATCACCTCAGGTATATCTCGTTTGCTTTATTCAGTGTTAAATGCTAATAATGTGAGTTTGAATGCCATTTTACGTGACATTTATTGCCATACTACTGAAAGCAGCAGCAGATTGTTCACCTCAGATCTTGAACATCTGAAATTGAACTTTAGAACTGTGACTCAGTGAAAGTCGACAAATATCAGTGATTCAGCATCTACATTTAATAAAGTTAAAGAGGTTTAATATGTATTAATTAGATTATAAACCATACCATTTTGCTGGAGTGCGGTGAGTGCACTATTCTGTGCTTCTGAATGGCTGTATTTAAACTTCTGTTGTGTTTCGTCTGGTGCAAACAACCAAATTACTTATCACTGCCTATCTCGTCACATAAGCCCCTTTCTCACAGTGATACCGGTAAATATCTGGAAAATTTCCGGAACGACTTTAACGGTAAATTCAAAAAAGCGCTGTTCACACAGGCGAGGACGTTACGGAATTTTTCTGGAAAAGAGCATTCACACATCCATTCCAAAATAGCTGTAAATTCTGAGATCACTAACCAGAAATGAGCTCTAAATGGCTGCGCTTGTATTTGTAATCATTTGACTACATCACAAATTCTGTGGATGGATCAGTATTGTGAACAACTTTGATTAAAAAACATATAGTGAAACACTTTTGCATGTCGAGATGTACAGGATATGTGTGTGTGCAGGCGCTCACGGGCTGTTTCATGGGCACACGCAAAGCTTGAAGGTAAACAAACAACAGCTTATCATAAGCATCTCATCGATAATTATTTATATGGATGGCATTAAGATGAACATATAAACGTTATCTGACTAATTTCTAGCAGCTAAATGTGTCTGGAAAACTATTCAAAGGCTTTAATTCTCGTAGACTGCGCGGGCATGAATGCGTCTGACTGTTCTGATTGGCTAAAGCAGACGTCTCACGTCAGCATGTTCTAGACGTGCACGCGCTCTTTCCGGCAATCTTCCTTCTGTGTTCACACAGCACAACATTCCGGAAAAATTACCGGTAATCTTACAACTTCTCTTTCCGGAAAATAGCCAGAACGAATTTTCCGGTATTTTCAAAAAGGGCCATACACACTTTTTCAGGAAAATTGCCGGTAATTTTCCGCAAAGGTGTGTATGTGTGAAAGGGGCTAATGTGTTTTGTTAGGACAAGGGGTTACAATGTAACCTGCAAACCTAATGTTTACGCTTGTAATATTTATATTATTTGCTAATTAATAACCCCCTCATGTGGAACTCTGAATCTGCATCTCACTTTGGAGTGTGCTTCTGTCGACTGGAGGTCACATTTTGGTCACAGACACACACTTTGAGAGCCTTCATGACTGAATGAATGAAATGTTCTGTTTTCCACCAAGGCAACACAGGTGCTAAAATATAATTGGTTAAACTGGCACTGACTGGGTTAAATGACCAAAAGAAAGCAGAATAATTTTCAGATGAACAATAATGTTCACTTTGCATGTTTCTTAAATATCTGCAAACTTATTATAGTATTTTTATGCTTTAGAAGAGTCAAATACTTACACACTGCACCTTTGAACGTGTATGGTTTGGCTTTTTAGTTGATATGTTTATCTAAAATCATCTTGCTGCCATCTAGAAACTGTTATGATGTGTTGAGGGTATCTTAACATGTAACGCAGCTCAGAATGTGGTAATATAAACACTGCTAAAAGAGAGTGTTAGAATGAGTCAAAGGCAGTGTTTCCTCTCTTCACTCCTCCTCGTCCTGAGGGTTCAGCGCTGCCCGAATGTAAGCAGAAAACAAACCTGACACACTTCATGATGTTATATTTATTCAGCGTTCCCACATGCAATATTCCAGATACAACTTTTGACAAGTTTTAGTGAATGCAGGTGAATTTCATTACCACCAGCAAACCCGTCAGCAGTGCCAACGTGCATCTCTATTCTGAGACCGAACAGCCGGTGTTTTATATTTCTGCTCTCTCCACATGCTTGAATTTGTTTTAGTGGCGTTCATGAAAAGAAGCAGGTTCCACACGCTGGAGAACATTGTAAATTATCATGTGGGGTTCCACAGGGGTCAATTTTAGGACCACTGATTTTTTTATATTTTTATACTACCTATTAGTAAGCATGGTATTATCTTTTATAGTTATGCTGATTAAACAAATTTTTTATAGTCTCAGGGTGCTTTCACACCTAGGGCTCTATTTTGACGGTCAATGCGCAGATCGCAAATCGCAGGGCGCAAACGCTTTCAGGGCGTGTCAGAACGCATTTTTGCTAACTTAAGGACGGGAAAATCCGCTTTGCGCCGTGGCGCATGGTCTAAAAGTGTTGAGTTTATTTTCTTAGTGAGTTATAGGTGTGTTTTGAGAATAAACCAATTAGAGTCTCATCTCACATTACCTTTAAGAGCCAGCTGCGTCGCGCCATAAGCACATTCGCTATTTACAGGACGCAAAGTAAGTCTAAGTGGAAAAACTGAGCATTTCACAAGCAAACAGTTAACAGTTTTTTTAAACAAAACTGTTAAACAGAGCATCTACTGCGTGAGAATGAGAGATAATGGAACTACTTTCACTTTCGCTCTTGGATAGGGAAACCTTTACGCACAGACATCAATTAGCCTATAAATAATTAATTGCGTTTGTTAAGCGCAAATATTCGTTTCAAAACTATTTCTAAATTCAGTTCTAATTTCCAGCAAATTAATAAATTAACAATAATAAAAAAATGTGTTCAAAAACCTGAGTTATATCCTAAAACACATGCTGTGCCCCATATGGGCTAAAACCTGACAGGTGGGCAAATCTAAGCTTGTTTTTAATAAAACAAATATAAATATGGATATAATAAATAATACTGCTAATAATAATAACATTATACAAAAGCAAATTGTTATGAATGAACTGAAAAAGCCTCCCGAGATGAAGAAGACATAAAAGCAGTGGTTTTTCATATTTATGTAGGCTAGAAAATAATATGTTTTGTAATATTTTAATCCTTTATATTTATATCCTATATCTATTCTTATTATATCCTATATATATCCTTAATATTTACATTTTTTCATATGTAAAGATATTTGCCTATTGCTCTCTTGTGTGTATTAAGCAGTGTGTAAGGGAGACGTAACTCTGCACCAGAGTTTAGACCAGGTTAGTTTTGGTCTAATGAAAAATCTATTTTAGTTTCTCAAAATAGCAACGCGCCAGCGGTCCGCCTCAGAACGCCTTCCTTTTTAGACCAGAACGCCTATGGGCGCACATATGAGCGTAAATGCATTTGCTATTTAAACAGCGTAGCGCAACGCCTCAAAACGACTCTTGCGCCAAGCTGAAACTACCAAACAAGTTTTGTGCCGCGCCTAGCGCCACATTGCACCAGGTGTATGATAGGACCCCTAGACTTTTACTGCTAAAAATACTTTTCCTACTTAAATTTTTTGTCTTGTTTCTAGTCTAAATAGCTAAAAATTCTTAAATCAAGAAGAATTTTCTAGACAAGTAAAACCTATTGTCTTATTTGAGGAATTATTATGCCAATATTAAGAGAGTTTTTCCTTTAAAACAAGCAAAATATTCTGCTAATAGGGTAAGGCAAGGCAAGTTTATTTATATAGCACATTTCATACGCAGTGGCAATTCAAAGTGCCTTACATAAACAGGAATAAAAGAGACAAGTGTAAGAAAATGAAAACAAATAATAAAAATAAGAATAAAAAAAGTAGATAAAACATAATGTGTTAAAATAGGTTATAAAATAATGAAAAAGAAAAGAAAGACATAATAGTGTAATCTGTCGGACGTAGCACAGTGCTCGTTCAGTAAAGGCACAGCTAAACAGATGTGTTTTCAGTCTTGATGTGAATGTGCCTAATGTTGGAGCACATCTGATCATTTCTGGAAGCTGATTCCAGCAGTGAGGAGCAAAGTGGCTGAAAGCTGATTCACCCTGCTTTGACTGAACTCTTGAAACTTCTAGTTTATATGATCCTAAAGATCTGAGTGATCTGTTGGGTTTGTATTCAGTGAGCATATCTGTAATGTATTGAGGTCCTAGGCCATGTAGTGATTTATAGACCAGTAATAATACTTTAAACTCTATTCTGAATGTAACTGGGAGCCAGTGTAAAGACCTGAGGACAGGTGTGATGTGCTCTGATTTCCTGGTCCTGGTCAGAATTCTGGCTGCAGCGTTCTGGATGAGCTGCAACTGTCTGACTGTCTTTTTGGGAAGACCAGTGAGGAGGCCATTACAGTAATCCACCCTACTGCTGATAAAAGCATGAACAAGTTTCTCTAAGTCTTCACTGGAAACAAAGCATCTGATTCTTGTGATGTTTTTGAGATGATAGTAAGCAGGGTAAGCAAAATAATATTGCTTTTCCCTTTGAGATAAGATTATTTTTCTTTCCCCATTGGCAGATTATTTTGCTTTTTTTAAGGGGAAAACTCTCTTATTGTTGGCATATTATTTCTTAAAACAAGACAATAGGTTTTACTTGTCTAGAAAATTCTTCTTAATTTAAAAATTTTTTAGATATTTGGACTAAAAACAAGACAAAAAAGTAAGAAAGTAAGAAAAGCATTTTTTGCAGTTTTTGTTTCAAAACTCGGTTAATTTCCCAAGTTAGCGCAGTTCGTTTGGCATATGTGAATCCAACAATCGCACTCGGATCCCAGCCAGACCAGTCGGTGTGAGATTGCCTGAATGAGGTGGTCTCGGCTCGATTACACAAACTCTGAAGCGGATTGATTGTACTGAGAAAGTAATACAATTCCAACGAACCAGGCTATGTCACGATGTATTCTGCATATGTAATAGGTAGACCCAAACTAAGTCTGCACGCGCAGATTACCGCAAATATTTAGCCCATCATTCATTCTGTGTATTTACTTGAGTAAATGTGTTTAAATCTACATTTATTCAGTTTTTAAATTTCAGTAATATTATTGACTAATATGAAAATGTTCATCTGAGTTATGTACAATGCAGTGTGTACTATTTTCTGTCTTTTAGTTGATATATTATAGGAAAGACTTGCTTTGTTTACCAAATAAAGGGAATCTAATTGGATTTGCGTTTTAAACATTAAATACAAGCTAAAAATACTATTAAGGCTATGATACTCCCAAAATAATTCCACAGAAATCCGCAGATGTTTACCAAAATTCTCAGCAGAAATATCAAAAAATGTCCGCAGATTCCGTCTGGCCCTAGTCATAGGCATATATGGCTGTATGAAGAGAGAATTAAGAGTAGGACAGGATGTCATTCCTGCCGGTACATGTGCGTTTCATGCCATGAAAGTAAAATATTAATGAGAGATGTTTATCCGTTAGGAAAATTGACCGAACTGCAGTCTCGCTTTATCTGTTATTTCTCACTATAATGTAAAGTCTATAATGCAAAATTCTAGCCAATGGCTATGTATGAGAAAGTTTTACCTCTGATTTATATTTGGTGATGATATCTGTGGGTGTCACCTTTCGAAATCAAAGCTTTCCACTTATAATGTCTTATTGCTCATCGTCATAAAGTGCGGTTTATTTATAAATTATATTATAAACTGCTTATGATTAAACACTACTAGTACCGCATCAGCTCTGTATTTTTGTTCTGCTCTAGTTATTTTCATCTTGAAGAATCCCCCCTTCCACCCCTACTCCTCCTTTTTTCTGATAGGGCGTCACGGCAGCCCAGTGGTTAGCACTGTTGCCTCACAGCAAAAACGCCACTGGTTTGGCCCCACACTGGGCTGGTTGGTGTTTCTGTGCGAAGTTTGCATGTTCTCCCTGTGTTCACGTGGGTTTCCCCTTGGTTCCCCGGTTTCCTTCCACAGTCCAAAGACATAAATCATAAGCCAATTGACTGTTCCAAAATAGCATCTTAAGACGACTGTTAGCCAGATACTTCTCAGCACACTTACAAGCAAGACAGTTCTCGAGACCTACCTGAGGATAACAAAACTCCACTATGAATAATAATGAGAAACCGACACGTCATCATTGCACTTGCAGTACTGCGCTACGTTGCCGATTTTGATCCCGGGCCCAAAAATCATTTTAAACCCAGAAGCTGAAATTAGCTGACAAAAGCTCAAAATTATCCGGTTTTTCCCACAATTAAAGCTTACAGGTTCTAACTTTGTCTTAACTGATGCTCAACACACACAAATCTGTTAATAAAAAAAAAAAGTTCTCCAGGGTGTCCTGAACCTTTAAGTCAACTGATTGTATTCTTAATGCCCCTCAGGCTCCCTGTTTTGAAAGTAACACTCAAAAAGCAGCTCATGTAAATGCCTTAATCCTATTATTCTCATAGTTAGATTAAAGCAAATAATTTGATTACTGATGTCCATGTAAACATAGTCAACGTAACAATTTTAATTCTTGTTTCAGAACAAAATAATCAATCTACACGTGTAAATGCACCCTTAGGCTGCTACGGAACCCCGGAAGGGACGTAGTGGAGGAGAAAAAAAATGGCTGGGTGAAAAAAAAATAATGGGAGAAAGAAAAAAATGTGTGGGAGGAAAATATATATTTCTAAGTTTTTGCGTTCTCTCGCAAAGATGTTTTGCGTTCCCTCGCAAAGTTTTGCGTTATCTCGCAAAGATGTTTTGCGTTCCCTCGCAAAGATGTTTTGCGTTCTCTCGCAAAACTGTTTCTCCACAAACACTTCCTGTTCACTGCACTCACGTAATTCTCCCGTATTTTACCATTCTACCCCACTTTCTTTACATTACTGTGCGTCGATCGTTGACTTTCATATGCTCCCTCTGAACCAGTGAATGCATTTATAAGCGCTGACTGACAGACGCGCTCCATACAATAAACTGATCCCAGATCAGCGTCTGTACACGCCATTTACAGAGGAGCGGGTGTATGTTTAAACAGACAAATACGCTAATAATATGAAACATCTCCGTCCTGCATGTTTTATTTTAAACAGCTTATTTTCTCTTAAATGAGCACAAACAGTTTCTAAAGTAATGGACTGCTTTCATTATAGATCTGTGCATTCTTACAGAGACACCTCTGTTATCAAACAAAAAAAAAAAACATGAGATTCATTTGCTGCTCACTTGTTTGATAACAGAAGTGTCCCTTTAAATGGCGCACACAGACGCTGATCTGGGATCAGTTTATTGTACGAAGCGCATCTGTCAGTCAGCGCTTATACATGCATTCACTGGTTCAGAGGTTGCAAAGTGAAAGGCGACAATCAGCGCACAGTAATGTAAAGAAAGTGGGGTAGAATGGTAAAATTTGGGAGAATTTCAGCAAAAACGGGAGGGTTTACATGAGTGAAGTGAACAGGAAGTGTTTGTGGAGAAACAGTTTTGCAAGAGAACGCAAAACATCTTTGCGAGGGATTGCAAAACTTTGCATGAGAAAGCAAAAACTTAGAAATATATATTTTCCTCCCACCCATTTTTTTCTTTCACCCATTATTTTTTTTTTCACCCAGCCAATTTTTTTCTCCTCCACTACGTCCCTTCCAGGGTTCCGTAGGCTGCTTTCACATCTGTAGATTGATTGTTTTGTTCTCAAACAAGTATTAAAATTGTTACCATGTTACACTTTGTTCTTGCTGTGGTTTGCTTTCACACGGCAAAATTTCCACTCAGCTGTCATATGTCCTAATTTTAACTGATGACGATGAGCACTGAGACATTACAAGCGATTTGGTGTACTTTAACTTTGAAAGGTGACAACCACAGACATAGTCATCAGCAAATATAAACCAGAGGTAAGACTTTATAATAACAGAGGAACCAAGACTGTAGCTGGTCAATTTTCTAACAGATCTCGTTAAAAGCATGCTTTCACTTTCGGATTCGACACAAAGTGAAGTTTTACAAAGTACATTTTAGAGGAGCACATGATATGATTAAGCTGTTTCCTCATCCATAATCAGCACTAATCCAATCAGATTAATCCAAGCTTATAAACAAATCGATTCCACCCTACTGCCTTCGTTTTGGAAGAATCCCCCCTTCCACCCCATCTCCTCCTTTTTTTCCTTCTGAAGACAGCCATGGCGTGGGCTATGTGACTACGTGAAGGCTGTGTTGGAGTATACGCATTCGCATACGCACGCTTGATGCAGAAGTATAAATCAGCCTTTAATATGAACTTGTGAAATGCACATTTATCGGTAGGAATTAGGCTTGGGCGATATTACGGTATTATGGTATACCGCGGGATCTAAAAATAGCAACGGTGTCAGTTTCAATACCGTTATACCGTCATAAAGTATTAAATATCCTTTATTTAATGCCTAAAAAACGTGTGTGTGGTTGTCATCACGGGACAGTGTGGAGGAGAGAGATAGAGGAAGAGGGAGGGGGAGAGGGTGAGAGGGAGAGGGAGACGTGACGTGACGAGTCGCGCTTCAAAGTGTCCTGCAGTTTGGCAGTTTAGACTGAACAGAAGGGAGACGTGGTTAATATGAACGAGAGGTCTGCATTAGAGCTGAAGATCTTTGCCCGAACCCGGCGAGACCCGAAAAAATCCAAATCCCTGCATTAAAATCCATCCCTGCAAAGGTGAAGCAAATTATGACGAAGTAGTAAAAAAAGAGAATTATTACGGCGGTCAAGCCAGTCAGAAAGAGCGGTTATTCCAGCCGCAGTTATTTAGCGGTCGCTCATACACTGCGTATTACGGTAGAGCCCTAAACCGCAAGCTGACAGGTAAAATGACGAGGCCACTCGCTACCCTGAAACTACGGTCATGGAAAATTAAATGGATGTTCCTGACTGGTATAAGATGAATAAACAATCCTACCTAAAACTTGCAAAATCAGCCAGATCAGAACTCTGCATCTCGACCTGTAGCAGTAGCAGTGAAACGGTGTTCAGTGCTGCTGGACGCACATGAGCGCAAGACTGCGCTAAAGCCAGTGGATTTAATAATGTTCCTCCACAAACACACGTAGCCTAATCTTGGTGAGTAAAGGGTTTTAAATTATAAATAAATATTAATTAAACCATATAATCATAATGTAGACAGAGTATACAGACTAATGGTGGCATTATTCTTTTAATATTCAGCTTCAATTTAGTTACTGCCAAAATACCCGTCATCATTTAGAGTTTATTTGATTTGTTAAGCAAGATTTCTTTTCATTGGTGTGTTGGCCAATTTAAAGGCTAAGTGCATGTAGACCTATAGAGTGCTGAGATGTTACGATGTTACAGAGGACTTATTTTATTTCTTTGTTCCAACTTTCAAGTGGGATATAGTCTACGCTTGTTACGAATAAATGCTGTTAAAACATATAAATGACTCATTCTTGAAAAAATGCATTAGAGCTGTGAGGGCTCGGGCTTTATAAAGCTGTCAATCAAAATGTACGTGTCGGACTCGGGACCTATCGGGTATAATTTTTATGGCCCGATTACAGCTCTCTGCATTCCCGCGGGAGCCGGCCAGATTTCTTACGGTGTGGGAGTAAATTTCTGAATAAATCGCGGGAGAGATGTGTGTGTGTTTGTGTAAGACAGAGAAAGTCTCTCTCTCTCTCTCTCTCTCTCTCTCTCTCTCTCTCTCTCTCTCTCTCTCTCTCTCTCTCTCTCTCTGCCTAAGGTCGCATAGAATGTATTCAGTTTCTGAATGGTTTAGGCTCAAGCCAACAGTTTGGTGACGCTGTCTGAGCCTTACGTCATAATTTTTTTTATTACGCCGGTAATACCGGATACCGGGGTAAAATATGGAGGCGGTTTGACGGTCTCAAAATTTGGACACCGCCCAAGCCTAGTAGGAATGACATCCCATCCTACTTAATTCTCTCTTCATATAGCTAAATATAGTATATGTTACATAACCATAATACACTGTGTGTTACGACTGGGGTGGAGAGACAGGAGACAACAGGAGGTAAGATCCAATATGCAGGTTTATTCAATGTCAAGCAAGCAGTGGTCATCAGGTGCAAACGGGTATATTAAGGCAGTCCAGAATCATAAACGTTAAACAGGCAAAAGGTCGAAAGGCAGGCGGCTAAACAGGTTAACAAGGGTACAAGGCTAGGATCGAGACACGGAGAAACAAGACAATGTCACAAATGCAAACAAGACTCGGCAAACTGGAAGCGTAAATGAGTGGCTTATGAATGGAATGAAATCAGTCTGTGAACAAGGTCCAGCTGGTAATGCAATCAGGATAGATGAATGAACAGGCGTGCGTGTTTGGGAGCAGTGCATGTATGAAAATGTAGTCCTGGGAAATGCGGAAATGAAGTCCTGAGAGTTCGTGTGAGAACCAGCAATCCTCTGGGAAGCGATCGCTGGTTGTGTGACACTGTGGTTAGGACTGGGTCAGTTAATTATATTATATCGAATCACAATAACATTTATGCCAATAACAATGACAAGTTTTGGACTTTTATACTCTATATTGATCTATATTGAGCTAATCACACTGCAGAAATTTGCAACATTGGGAATCTAGAATTGTGCTGATATTAGAGATGCACCGGTTTGGCCAATGAACTTTTGTCGGCTGAAAAATATGTTATGCCATTTAATGGACCCTCTAACTTTCGTGGCTTTGATTATTGCTGGGATGCTCTTTTAAATCTGGAGGCATAACAACTTGTATCGAAAAATTTCTGATTATCTTTCAATATAAAAAATAATAATCAAGATTGCATTTTTTGCCATATCGCTCAGCTCTAACTGTGATATAGCCTGGTTCTTTAGATCATATATTGCTTTCTCACTCACTAATCCGATCCAGAGTACATTTCAACCACCTTATTCAGGCGATGTCAGACCAAGTGTGCCGCAAGCCTGCGTTTGAGTGAAGGTCTCGGCCGTTAGATCGCCTCCTGGGGGCTGGCTGCAGTACAAGTCATAAAGCCCGCCTCCTCCGTGTTAATGAAGGAGACTTGAGCTCAAATAAAAAAAATTTTTACACTTGCAATAAAATATCCCGAAAGATGGTTCTAGTCGATTAAGGCATTGGTTATTGTGCTGAAATAGGTGCAGATCTTCATTTTTGTAAACAGTTTGTTTTTAGCAGTAATTTAATGCTGGGCTTGTCATCGTGATTGACAGTTGTGATTGACAGTTTCTCAAAGCAGCGCGTCTGAGCTTCGGCAGGAGACTGAAGTGTTATTACTCGATTTCTGTGATATTTTACTATGACAAAATGAGTTCAGCAGTAAACTACAGTTTCTGACATACATGATCCTGGTGGAACACTGTTTATTTGCTAAGGTCAGGGCTTTTTTCGGGCTTTATTAGTTTGCTGATACACGTACGCCTAGCCACCCAGATAGCAAAATACACTCGGTCCAGTTCCAGCTAGATTCTCGCCTGCCGGAGACTTACCCCTCAGAGCACAGACTGACTACCTCTGCTGGACCTACTCCGGATGCCTGGACTCACTGCCCGATTCCAGCCCGAGTCAATCGAGCCAGATGCGGCGGCCGAGCGAGCCGGCGCTGCCGCATGCGAGCCGGAATCAGCCCGCGACGCCGCGAGTAAGTTAGGTTATGCGCTGCGGCCCGGAGCTGGCGCGATTGAATATATAAAACCCTCATATTTGTTAACGTTATTACATCCATTTGTGTTGATATGACAGCAAACGCATGCTGAGAAGTTCAGGGGGCGTAGTTGATTTACATAAAGCGTTTGGTTGGAAGCTCGACTCCGCTCATTTTCGCGGCTCCTCCTCTGGCTCCATCAGACAGTCCTTCTGCGCATGTCAAGGCTCCAATTTCAGCAGTCTTTTGCGACAGTTTGTGCCCGTCAAGCAGGCGTTTTGCCCTCAAGGAGTTCAATGGGAAAAGGGGCTGTCGCGTCGTCCATATTTTTTACAGTCATTGTGTCAGACCTATCGTTTTGGCGCAGGTCAGAGTGGGATTGCAGTGTTCACATATGCCAAACAAACAGCGAAACACACTACATTCCGAAAGGAACGTCTAGGTGTGAAAGCATCCTAGGTTGAGCGCCCCCTGCTGGCATCATTACATCACTTCCAATACAACCTAGTTCTCGCATGGCTCAGGCTTCAGGCTCAGCCCTGTTTAGCTTCAGTGAGTAACTGGTCTTGGGCTGCAGGGTGATATGTCTGTTCATAGTAGTCATGTTACAGTGATCTGCAGAAACATTTCTTGTTTTGTATGTATTGTTTGATGCTCTGTCCTACGCACCCGCTCTTGAACCGCCTGTGTGTTTGTGGCTCATTTTTTGTTCGTTTTGTAATAAAATGCAGACCAGCAATAAATTCCACAGAAATGCCATTCTTAACATTTTAACTACTTTATGGTTGCTTATTTATTTGCCTTATTATAATTGCATTTTAAAATGCCATTGAATACATTTTTGTTGAATAAAAAATCTAATTAAAAGCAAAAATGTGAAAGCACAGCACACATACACGCTGAGAGTTTTGGATGCACTCTTTAACGCCAGTTTACAGTTTGATGTAACTTGTCTAATTAACATACTAATCAAGTTAAGTCTCAAAACTGCCCTTGATGCTGACTACTAGTATCTTGCTCAAATATTATGCAGTCACCATGGCAACCACTAAACAAATTAGTATTTAGAAATGTGTTATTAAAACTATTGTTTCAAAATATGTTGAAAAAAAAATCTTTTTTAGGCAACAATTGGGAAATATTTTTAAATTTCACATGAAGCATAATAACTTTGACTTCAACTGTATATACACTCACCGGCCACTTTATTAGGTATACCTATCCAACTGCTTGTTAAGGCAAGTTTCTAATCAGCCAACCACATAGCAGTAACTCAATGCATTTAAGCATGTAGACATGGTCAAGACGACCTGCTGCAGTTTAAAGTGAGCATCAGAATGGGGAAGAAAGGGGATTTAAGTGACTTTGAACGTGGCATGTTTGTTGGTGCCAGACTGGCTGGTCTGAGTATTTCAGAAACTGCTGATTTACTGGGATTTTCACGCACAACCATCTTTAGGATTTACAGAGAGTGGTCTGAAAAAGGGAAAATATCCAGTTATTGGCAGTTCTGTGGGCGCAAATGCCTTGTTGAAGCCAGAGGTCAGAGGAGAATGGCCAGACTGGTTCCAGTTGATAGAAAGGCGACAGTAACTCAAATAAGCACTCGTTACAACTGAGGTCTGCAGAAGAGCGTTTCTGAATGCACAACACGTCCAACCTTGAGGCAGATGGGCTACAGCAGCAGAAGAGCCTCTCCTGTCAGCTAAAAAATGTAAACTGAGGCTACAATTCACACAGGCTCACCAAAATTGAACAATAGAAGTTTGGACAAACGTTGCCTGGTGTGATGAGTCTCCATTTCTGCTGTGACATTCGGATGGTCGGGTCAGAATTTGGCATCAACAACATAAAAGCATGGATCCATCCTGTCTTGTATCAATGGTTCAGGCTGGTGGTGGTGGTGTAATGGTGTGGGGGAGAACTTCTTGGCTCATTTTGGGCTCATTAATACTAATTGAGCATCGTGTCAACACCACAACCTACCTGAATATTGTTGCTGACCATGTCCATCCCTTTATGACCACAGTGCACCCATCTTCTGATGGCTACTTCCAGCAGGATAACGCTCCGTGTTATAAAGCGTGAATCATCTCAGATTGGTTTCTTGAACATGACAATAAGTTCACTGTACTCAATTGGCCTCCACAGTCACTAGATGTCAATCCAATAGAGCACCTTTGGGATATGGTGGAACGGTAGTTTGGCATCATGGATGTGCAGTCAACAAATCTGCAGCAACTGCGTGATGCTCTCATGTCAATATGGAGCAAAATCTCTGAGGATTATTTCCAGTACCAACGCCAGCAGTTCTAAAGGTAAAAGGCGGTTCAACCCGGTACTAATAGGTGTACCTAATAAAGTGGCCGGTCAGTGTATGTTTTGCTAAGTAAATTCGAGATGTTTTAGTAGTGATGTATTTAGATGAGAAGGTGGGTAATCCAGGCTTACGCTGTAGCAGGAATGTCTAAATACTCTTTCTCACGTTTAAAGAAGCGTTTTTCAGACTTGGCAATGAGAAACGCACTGACAAACCCATCGCCCACACTTGACGCTGAGGAGGGATCTTTTTATGTTTTCCTCCTTTTATTTACAGTTTTGAAATGCCTATGAAAAGTGGCATAAAATCAAGAAGACGTTTAAGGCTTGTTTTCAGGCACTTGTTTAGCTTTTTTCTACTTGCTTATGGAACTGTGAGTTCTGACAGCGGCATAATGAGATTTCACAGACACAAAAGATGATGAATATGAATTATTGTTGTTTTTCCAAAAATATTATGAGCTTATTTTTCCTGGTCCTGACACAAAAAAATCATGTGGACAATCCTCTGTTAATTGCACTGAGATGTGTATAGGCCTGTCCCTTAATAGCATTAGTGGACAGAAGGAAGTTTGATTGACTACATTCTCATTTTTTGGTTATTAATATTTTATTGTTGTTGTTATTTATTTATTTACAATGATATACATATTACTGGCAAAAAAATATATAATCTGATAATGATTTAATAATTATGATTAAGCATTTATATATACTGTATAAAAGGGCTTCTCAAAGTCCGGACTCCAGTCTGGATCCAGAGAGCAAGGGTATTCAATTCGAACCCGACTTCATTTCATATTGCAAGACCATGCTTAAATTGTGCATTTCCTTCATTGATAAACGCATAAACTAGGGCTGTGCAATTAATCAAAAACGCAAATCGTGATTTAAACACATGTGATTTCTAAACTGCATAAGGCTGCAATTTTCAATTTTTGTAATTAGGCAAGTTATAATGATAGTTTGTTGTGTTGAAAATCGAAAAAAATACAGCTTAAAGGGGCTAATAATATTGACCTTAAAATGGTGTTTAAAAAATTAAAAACTGCTTTTATTCTAGCTGAAATAAAACAAATAAGACTTTCTCCAGAAGAAAAAATATTATCAGACATACTGTGAAAATTTCCTGAATCTGTTAAACATCATTTGGGAAAAAAAAAAAAAAAACTTTTTAACTCTATGTGTTA